>NC_068939.1:66416973-66716973 GCF_016801865.2 Culex pipiens pallens
CCTAGAGCTTGTATCAAACCTTTCGTCCGACGCCTTCCTCGCTGCGCTGCGGCGCATGGCGAGCCGTCGTGGTGTGCCCAGCACCATTCTCTCGGACAACGGAACCAACCTGGTTGGTGGCAACAACGAACTTGAAGAGTTGGCTCGTCTCTTCCAGAATGAGCTACACCAGAAGAACCTGGACAGTTTCTGCAGCAGCAAGAATATCGAGTGGCGATTCATCCCTCCCCGCAGCCCACACTTTGGAGGAATTTGGGAGGCTGGGGTGAAGTCGATGAAATACCACCTCAAGCGGATCGTTGGAGAGCGCCGACTCACCTTCGAAGAACTTTACACGACTCTCACCCAAATCGAAGCAGTGCTCAACTCGCGGCCGTTAACGCAATCGTCGGACGACCCGAATGACTTCACTGCCATCACCCCGGCCCACTTTTTGATTGGGAGAGAGTTACAAGCAATTCCTGAACCGTCGTACCTCGCCCTGAAGGAATCCACGCTATCCAGGTGGCAACTGGTCCAGACGCTGCAACAACATTTCTGGAAGAGGTGGACGAAGGAGTACCTTCCAGAATTACAGAACCGCCAAAAGTGGTACAAGAAAACGACGATCAAGCCGGGTGCCCTGGTGCTGATCATCGACCGCAACACGCCACCGATGCAGTGGCCTCTCGCTCGGATTGTGGCGCTGCATCCGGGAAAGGACAACGTGACCAGAGTCGTGACGCTGAGGACGCCTAAGGGAGAGCTGAAGCGTGCAGTGCACGAGATTTGTCTTCTACCGTTGGACCAGGAGGTCCAGCCGGAGGAGCGACTGGAGGAGCAGCTGGCGAAGAATTGAAATGGTTCATTTCAACGCCCGGGGAGAATGTTCGATGAGATCGAACGCAATTTCTTCTTTTTGATTTCTGAAACCTTTTAATAAGAATAATATCTTAATTTTTGAACAATCTTTTTGTTAAATTTTTTATTGCTTGAAAATCGCTACGCTCAAGAAAATCCTTTCGTAAATCTTTCCTTGATTGTTTTACGGAATTATTTTTTTTGCTTTGCGACAAGGTAGCACGATCACGATGATTTGCGTTGAACATAAAGTTGTCCAAGTAACGGGGTTTTACTTCACAGCACTGGTAACACTGGCCCATGCGGTAATGCCATCTCGCTCGCCGGCAAATCCAATCCGCTCCTGTCAGACAGAGATAGCAAACAAACTCGCCGCTCGGCACACTGTCAACACAAACACGCACACACAATTTTACACACACACACATATACAGACGATGTTGTTGCCGTTGCTGTATCGGAGCCACGAAAAGAGACGGATAGAAGGCAAGAGGGTAAAAAAATAAAAGAAAAAATGCAATCGCCAAGTTTGGCCGACGTTCGCGAGAGAGATCGATTTTCACCAACCCAAAGAGTAGGCTTTGGGCGAGGAATTTCCCAGGCGTACCTTCCGTACGGGTTGCACTATTTTCTTCATAATTTTCGGGGTGAACCCGGCTGCTCGGCCAAACGGGATCACGCTCCCCTCCTTGGGTTGAGGGGGGCTCGTTCCTCTCAGGCTTCTCTTGGTCGGAGGTCCGGGGCGATCCGTGGGAACATGGGAAGAAGCACCGTCGCTTGGGGTTCGTTCGTCGCCGCGGAAGCTTCCTCTTGCAAACGCGCACGCACACACACCTTTTTTTTTCTTCAACCCCGTCCGGAATCCGGAGTTTCGAGCTTGTTGTTGTCAAAATCCGTTTGCCGCGCGCGCTCGCTTTACGGACGGATTTTCTGGGACCTCCACCGTTCGGTGTTGCCACCGGGGGATGTCAAAAAATTGTCACTTTTACGCGCGCGAGAGGAAAACGCGAAGCACTGCCGCCGTCACCGTCGTCAAAATCGGTACTCAAACATGGCCGCGAAAAGTCAGAAGCAAGTCGGGCGAAAACAAGAAGGGGCGAAATTACGTCGGGCGACTGGCGGGAGATCTCACGAACACAAACGCACATGCACGGAACGAACGAACGAATGAGAGAGATCGAACGAAAAGGGAGAGTGAGGGGGAGGGAGAGCGCGATTGACGTCCGCGGGGCTTCGCACGATTGTTTTGCGGTGTTGAAAATACTCGGATTTTGAGGTTTTCGAAACTATTTCATTCAACGCGTCTCGATACTATTTATTTTTAACATAAAAATGTCGTTTGAAGAGCTTGTTCGGGTTGAAATTTGCACCAGGAGAAGCGTAATAATCGTCACCGCTCTCACTCTCACGTACTCTGGTGGTACGAAGCGACGGCCGCCATGTTGGACGCGCAGAGTTGCCAACCTAGTGGCGTCAAATTTGATTACTCGTTTAGCACATAAACTGAATTCCAGTTGGAATAAAACTCTGAAAATCCTAATTTTAGCTTGAACCAAACAAAGCTTCATTACATTATGTCTAAATACTGTAAAATATATCAAATCCCTCTTTCATTATCTAATTTATTCCAAAAATCAATCTCATTTGAGCATTTTAACCTGTGCTCAGTTCAAACAAAACCGACGCCACAGAAGAGCGAGAGAAACGATCCGAACTTCCGCTCACCAATACACACAAGCAATCGAGTCACATTTTTGAACGCGCGCGCTATCCGTGCGCTCATTCAGAAATTACGTGGAATGAAATCGCCGAAGCGCGTGGCGTGGCGTTGAGCTTGGGGAGATGACACACGTGGTTTGCATGAATGGGAGGTTTTCTATAGATAACAGGAACTGTAACCAACCTGGTCATTCCGAGTTTCCAGATCGGTTTCGTAAAGAGGATATCCCTCGGGATATCGTTTACTAGTCCAAATCAATTAAAGTTTGTCAAATCTTGATCTTACCGAGTTTTCAAAGTTTGGGGTTGAAAACGACAAAAATCTCGAGCATTTTTGAAACTACAGTTTTGCCGTTGCAACTATTATTTAAAGTATATATCGCCTCCCCCTTCAAAATTAATCTGGAGCAAAAAAAAAAAAAACTTAAAAATGACAATGGAAATAGAAGTCTAACCAATTAAAACAATATGATATGCATTTTTTGCATTGCTAATAATATCTGGAGCCATGGCTTTCTACCTATACAGCCTATGATATACAGCCTTGATCTGGAGCAACATTTGAAATGGGCGGTACGACATTGCTCTTACGGCTTTTCGTCCCATTTAAACGCGTGTAATGAAAGGCCGCCCCTTTCAAATGTTGCTCCAGATATTTAGCATGTTTGAGTTCGTAATCTACGACACCGCTCGTTGTCTTATTTTCAGCGGTGGAATAATCATCATCAAAAGAAAATCTTTGGATGTTCATCAAGAGAAAAAATCCGGAGGGAGCATAGCTTTCCTCTCTCGCGCACGAAAGATCGGTAAAAAGAATCTAAAAAAATCATCATCTTGATTGTTCGGTGGAACATCTTTTTCACTACTACACTTGCAAGTTTAACGTCACACGTCGAAAAATGACCTGTAACATTTTGTAGATGGGCAATGTGTGTAAACAAAGTGAAATGAATATTTTCGAGTGGTGCTGACAAGGGAATTCACAAAAATCATCAGCAGATTGATTTTCATGGAAAATTTCGGGAGCGATTTCCTTTTGCGTGATTTGCTTCCTCTCTCTTTCGCGGGTGAAAAAAGTTCGCTACCGTCAGTGGGGGTGACTATGGGTCAAAAAACGAAACACCTCTCGAAATTTCCTAATAACAAAAACAATTTAAATAACATCGAAAATCTTTTAACGTAGATTTGTTCTTAGATAGTTTACTAACATTTTCCCAAAATATGGTCGATTTTGATGAACACTACCTTAAATGCCAATTGTTTGAAAATTGACCCAATCTCACCCCTTAGAGGGGGTGACATTGGGTCAAATTAAACTAAAATGATGCTGAAATACAAAGATATGGTAAAAACAAGTCATCCAACAGCGTTTCTTGTTCGAGGGAATCGTATTGACACGCTACAATGTTTGAAGTGGAGATTTTCAAATATTTGGGTAGTTTTCGAGCAATTCTAACAATAATATTAGAAAAATGATTTTTCGAGAGGTCATTTTTGGCCAAAAACGTACCCCAACTTTAGACATCTGCCAAAATAACAGGATATGTTCTAGGAACGAATTTTTTTCAGCGAAGTCATCTTAAGATGTCCCCTACACAACCCTTTTAACAGAATTCAGTTTCATTGAAAAGAATCTGAGAAATGGTAAAATCCGTAAAAAATCACTTTGACCCAATCTCACCCCCCAGACCCAATGTCAACCCCACTGACGGTAGCGAAATTGATTTGGATTTTTAAATCCAAGATGGCGGCCAAAATGGTGGTGATGAAATAATGAAAAAAATAGGTTTTAATTTATTGAGCCAGACAAATTTTACTGAAATGGGGTCGCAGAACTCGATTTGATGTTTAAAGTAAGAAAATAAAACCAAACATTCGGATAATCAAACTTCGGATATCAATACACTCAACCCCCGATGGTTTGACACCAACTGTTGTCAAACGAACGGGGTCACTTTTTAGTTTGACATCCCTTTTACACGGAGTTCTCACACACTACCAAACGTTTGTTTTGATAGTGTGCGAGAGCACCGTGTAAAAAGTGACAGTTCGTCACTTTTTAGTTAGACTTCGACCAACCAACGAAAAAAGTGTCAAACGAAAAAGTGACCAACCACCGGGGGTTGAGTGTATTGATATTGATTGATTTAATTTAATATCAAAATTGGAATTGAAATCCATATTTTCAACATTTGACTGAAATAGAGGATTTTTTCAGCACAAGTCGTACATTTATCCAACGAGGTTCACCGAGTTGGATAAATACGAAGAGTGCTGAAAAAATCAAGTTTCGCAACGAGTTCCATACAACATTTTTGCAATTCCAAAAAACACACACTGAGTGAAATTTTATGTCAAATTTTCATGTATTTTGTCAATAAATCGTTTAAATCAAAAAAAAAAAAATTGAAAAGTGTTACTTTTCGAAATAAGTGCTGAAAAGTTCAACTTTTCAGCACCCATTTGAGTGCTGAAAAGTAGAACTTTTTAACATTTATTTTGAAAAGTGTTGCTATTTGATTCTGTTATTTTTGGTACAGAAAAGTAGGCTATTTCGTCGTTCAAGAATGACAGGAAAAGTAAGTAGTTTCACGACGGAATTGCAAAAAAAAAGTTTTACAATGCATTTTACAATAGTGACAAAAACTTTTCAAAATATTTGTACCTGCTTTATACACATTTAACGTTATAAAATAAAATTAATTCAAGAAAATATTTATCAAGCTTTTCATTCAAATCAATTTGATGTAACATTTTTTTTATCAAAAACATCACAAAATACAGAAAATGTGTTTTTTCTCGATTCAATATTTTAAGAATTTTTCATGGCATTTTTTTCAAAAGTTATTTTTCATAAGGTCCTTTGCGCATAGAAAAAAAAAAAGTTGTCCATAAGTGGTTTTGAAAAATATTCCTCAATTCATTTAAATTTAAGTGTTTGTTTATTCCTGCAAATCAGTGGTTCTCAACATTTTGCATTCCATTGATCCCATGACTTTTGCATTATATTGAATATTTAGATTGATTGGTGTCAATAAATCACTTCGAAGAGAATTCATTACATGTATTATTTATACGTTTTGAAAACCGATAATTCAGACTTTGGCAAAACCTCAGCGAAAATCTTAATGACCCACAATAACGGCATTTTTTAAAGCTGTTTAAGTTTAACGAATGTGTTAACACAAAATTCACAGAAATTGATTAAAATATTTGTTTTTCCAAAAACGATCGAACAAAACTGGAAAACTCGAGAACATCCATTAATTTATTTTAAATATTTTTTAAGAACACTCATGTATGAAACCATCTTAAAACATACAGAAATGAAACTAATCTCTTAAAAATAATGTAAAACTGTTCAACTTAAAAAATAATAAAAAGTGTGAAATCTCGTTAAATGTAATTTATGAAAACCCAATGATTTCGATTTATTTGCATTAATGACAGATAAGAATTTTTTTTCTTGCACACCTATTTGAAGATAACGGATTTAATTTGCATCCTCATTTCCCTAAAAAAAAATCAAATTCCCCTCCAGTGAGGAATTCCTTACCGGTTAAGAAGCACTGTTGTAAATTATACAACGTCAATATTTTTACCTGAAGAATAAAATTGGTTTGAAAATAATAATAATTGAGACTGATCCCAAATTTACACATAATCAATATAGTCCAGATGGAAAAACTCATGATAAACTTAATATTAATATTTATTACCGTAATCTGGGGTGAATCGGGACTAAAGTCTGAATAGGGACAGCAGTTTTTAGAACAATTAAAGCTTATAAATTTGGAAATGGATGTACACATTTTGTTGGCCTGAGTCTGTTCTAACCGAAACCAACAAGAAAAATCAAAATATTGTGCTCCAACATGATTAAAACTGCTGTCCCAATTCGCCCCATGTGTCCCGATTAACCCCAGTTTACGAAATTGTTTATTTTCAATCATTTTAAAGCAAAATTCAAATTTTCTGTCTCGGGAAAAAAGGAGGTTTTTGCTAGGGGTTTTGAAATTTCATCAAGATAATTTTTAGCAACTGCAATTATTTTGCGCAAAATGGATCGTGTATATCAATTAAGGTCGTAGAAGGTGTGTTTCACTTTTGGGGTAATGACTGCCAATTATGGTTCTGAATTCAGGGTCCAGAAATAGTAAATTGAAATGAAAAAATAATCACTATATGTAAAATACTGCAACAAACAACACAACTAAAACCATTTTTTGATTGATACATTCTGAATCAAGATTTGAATGTTTTTCTAAACAAACATGGCCGCCAAATGGCCGATCGGGAATGATGCCTTCCAGAGCCTTAAAACCCTCGAACTTACTAATTTTACTCGATCCAAATCGAGCAAAAATTCGCTCTCAAGAAGAACATTTTTGAATATTCACAAACTGTATGTTATTAAAAATAACATAAAATAATTTGTTCGTTCTACAGCATTGCCTTGGCGTTCTCGATTTCGAGATTCCTACTCGAAACTAGGTGTCCGAAGGCTTGACTGTTGAGGCAATTGCAAACCTCTTTTTACACCTAAGCTTCCATCCACCCCTCGATTCAAACTGACGATATTTGGATTGTGAGTCCAACTGCCTATAGGCAAAACCCAAAACTGGCAGCGCTAGTCCGAGAGAATGATGGTCTCGAGTCGAGAGAATAGTGGTACCATTCACGGACGCAGAGAACACAGCTCGAGATGGGCGATAGAACTATTCTCTCGAGGTTCATTTGCAAAAAAAGTTCATCCGTCAAACAAAAAACCGAAAGTGTCGACAACGGGAATCGAACCAGAGACCTTTGACAAACCAATCCAATGACTTAGCTGCCTCGGCCACCACAGCTTGGTGACCAAGGAGAAGTCAGAAGTCGATGTATGACACTTGTTGGAGATTTATTGATTCAACTAACAAATGAACTCATTTGTTATGATGGTGTGAGTTGGTACCATTATTCTATCGATTTTGGCACTGAGCCCTCAATAAATTTTGAGAGAACGATTATCTCGACTCTGAATTTTGGGTGTACCATCTATCTCCACCGAGGCAGGACCCAGGGAGACGACTCCTACACCTGGACTGAGCTATCGACCTAACCCTTTAGGTTAGACCGGGGCCAAAATTTACTTCCCCGTCCGACGGAAGGCGTGATCAGACAAATCTCGTCTCGAAAAATGCCACCGGGATCTTCTGGGATCGAACCCGGCCCACTGGGTGAGAGGCAACCACACTTATCCCTACACCCCAGTCGTTGTTTTGTATGTATTTTTTCGTAAATTTATCGATGCCTCTGTGCTCTCTTGTACTAAGCTTGCTAGTTTTTCTATCTATTTTATATAAAAGAGCACAAAGGTATCGTTATGTGGACTAATCAAAATAGAACATAAACAGATGTAAATTGACACATCTTTATATGTAGCATTACACATTTTTACAAACACAAAAACTTTCAACATTCCCAGATGTAATATTGCCATGAACATTCGAAACATGTTAGACCCATAAACACCCACCGTGTTTCCAGAATGAAGCTTAACATTCATGCAAAACCCTTATTTGTGGTTGTAAAATAGCGGCTCTCCGATTCACAAACATCAAGCAAAAACTGTAAACAAATACGATACCAGTGTGAGTAACTGCGCTCATTCATGCCAGTGTCGTTCATTGAGGGAAGGATAACAGTGAAACGCACACAGGCATAGACGAACCGCGCGACTATCGCCAAAATAACAGTAAAACTTGTGGAACGGCCGTACTCTCAGAGGGAGGTTGTTGGTTTGTTGTGGTCCAGCTTTAAAACAGGTTAAACTTAGCAAAAGATGGATCGTTTCTGGTTGGAACATTGCTAAACTTGGAACTGACCTGTGGTATAGTACAAAATCCATCGAAATGAGAGCCATTCCAAAGTGGGTCGAAAAAATCCACGACGCAAACGAAAAGAACGATGTTGCCAGGTAAGGTGTTTCCAGATCGATAAATCAATGGATGGTTCCAAGGTTCATTGCACGATTCATTCTCTTTTAGCATTCACTCGATTTGCTTCCACCCGGAAGGACTTCAGCTGGTGGTGGGTGCTGGTGATAAGGTGGTCGTGTACGATCCACAGGACGGAAACGTTGTTAGTTCGTTGAGGGGACACAAAGATGTGGTGCACTGTGTGGCTTATGCAAAGGATGGCAAAAAGTTTGCGTCCGGAAGTGCCGACAAGACGGTCATCATTTGGACGAATAAGCTCGAGGGGCTGCTCAAGTACTCGTGAGTATCTGAAATTTTATTTTTCTTTAAGTTCTATTCATTATCGATATATTGAATAGGTTTGCCGGTTTGCTCCTTTGTATGTGAGGGAGAGTGGGGAGACTTGATCCCCTTTTTTTGTATCGCACATAACTCAGTCAATTTCTCACAAAATTATGAACTTTTTGCATGAATTGAAAGCTTAAACATTCAACTATGTTTGGCTGATAAGGGTATTTCACCAGATAAACTCTTCGAATCATGCCAAGCGTTTAAAAAAAAAAATTTAAACCGGCATTTTCAAAATGCTGGGGGTAATTCGATTCACCTTACAACATTTTGGAGAAATCTTAAGGACAATGTTTCTTATTCATCCAAACTTTTAATTTTCTATTAGTTACCTCAATTTCACATTAAACCAGTACGTTTGTGTTCAAAATATAACAAGTTTAGCATGCAAAATATTTAAAAACTTAATATTTTCTTTTTTAGTCCAAAATTGAGCATGTTTACAAAAGCTGGTAATTTTTGTGTTATGTACTAAAGGAAACTATGTACGAAAACCCAGCCCAATTATTTAATCTTGAGGCTGATTCCAGTGACTGTAAAAATGCAGGGATCAAGTCTCCCTAAACGCACTTTTTTAAACAATTGATTGCAAAAATAGTATAACGATAAATTTAATGTCAAATGCGTAAGGGTTTTGAAGTTGATATGTTTATCAAACAATTCATGTATAAAAAAATGTTTATAAAACTAATGAAGAATTCTAAAACCTTCTTCCCTCTCCCACAGCCACGGCGACTCGGTCCAGTGCCTGTCGTTCAACCCGGTGTCCCACCAGCTGGCCTCGTGCGCCGTGTCGGACTTTTCCTTCTGGTCGTCGGAGCAGAAAGCGGTCCAGAAGTACAAAACCGCTGCCCGGGTAAATGCGTGCGCGTGGACCAACGATGGCCAGTATCTGGCGCTGGGCATGGCCAACGGGGTAATTTCGATCCGCAATAAGGCGGGAGATGAGAAGGTCAAGATTGAGCGGCCGGGTGGCGTTAACAGCCCGATCTTTGGACTGGCGTGGAATCCTCCGGCGGCCGGATCGGCGGACATTTTGTGCGTGATCGATTGGAGTCAAACGTTGTCGTTTTACTCGCTGGGAGGGCAGGCGATCGGGAAGGAGCGGAACTTTAACTTTGATCCGCTGTGCTTGAGCTTCTTTCCGGATGGGGAGTTCTTGACTATTGCTGGATGTAACAAGGCGCTGCAGCTGTTTACGCGGGACGGGATTCGGTTGGGGATGCTGGGCGAGCAGCACGAGTCGTGGATTTGGGCGACCGCTGTGAATCCGGTTGGGAATTCGATTGTCGTAGGGTGTCAGGACGGAACGTTGGCTTGTTATAATTTGGCGTTCAACACGGTTCACGCATTGTATAGAGAGCGTTACGCATTTCGCGAAAATATGTGCGATGTGATCATCCAGCATTTGGTTTCCGGGCAGAAGGTTCGCATCAAGTGTCGCGATCTGGTGCACAAGATTGCGATTTATCGTAACAGGCTGGCGGTTCAGCTGCCGGAACGGGTCGTGTTGTACGAGCTGAGTTCAGCGGAGAATCAACCGATGCACTACAAGGTGAAGGAGAAGATCGCCAAGAAGTTTGAGTGTAGTTTGCTGGTGGTTTGCGCGCAGCATTTAGTGCTGTGTCAGGAGAAAAAGCTGCAGAGTTTGGACTTCAATGGAGCTCTGCAGAGGGAGTGGATCATGGATAGCTTTATCCGGTACATCAAGGTTACGGGTGGCCCAGCCGGCTGTGAGGGGCTCTTGCTCGGGTTGAAGTCCGGCCAGGTGTGGCGGATCTTCCTGGACAACTCGTTACCCATTTTAGTGACCACGGTTCTATCGTCAGTGCGATGTCTTGATCTGAACGCCACGCGTACCAAACTCGCAGTCGTGGACGACGCAGGACGGTTGGTGGTTCGCGATCTGATAACCGATACGATGCTCTACCAGGACGCGAATGTGAACTCGGTCGCGTGGAATACCCACCTGGAGTCGATGCTGTGCTACTCGCATACCACGGGTGGGTTGAGCGTTCGCGTTGGTTCGTTACCGCCGCGGAGTCCGCAGTCGATGCTCGGGGTGGTCGTTGGACTGTGCGGAGCTACGGCGTTCTGTCTGCGCGGGAACGTGATGAGCAACGTCCCGCTGGCGCTAGGTGCCACCATGTGGCAGTTCGTGGAGGCAGGGCTGTTTGAGTAAGATCGTTACACAATTCTTATGAATTCGAGGGATTAATTTGAAATTTCTATTCCAGGGACGCCTACCAGGTAGCTTGCTTGGGAGTACCACTATCTGACTGGGAAGGTTTGGCGCAAGCAGCGCTTGAAGCTCTCAACTACCACATTGCTCGTGAGGCTTACGTCAAGGTTCGCAATCTACCATGGCTGGAGCTGATCAACGATCTCAAAGAGCGTCAAAAGCGTGGAGATAACTCAAAGGAGGTTCTCCTAGCGGACACGTACGCCTTCACAGGCAAGTTCAAGGAAGCTGCTCGTCTGTACCAAAAGTCCGGCAACAACAGCAAAGCGCTCGCGATGTACAGCGATCTGCGGATGTTCGATCTGGCGCAGGAATTCTTGAAGGAAGGAAGTGCCGCTGACAAGAAGGAACTGATCCGTAGACGGGCCGAGTGGGCATGTTCGGTGCACGAGCCGAGAGCTGCGGCGGAACTATTGCTGTCCGCTGGAGAGTCCCAACGGGCGATCGAGATCGTGGCCGAGCAAGGGTGGACCGATGTTCTGTTGGATATCGGGCGGCGCTTGAATGCGTCCGAGAAGGAACCGCTGGAACTGATCGCGACTCACTTGAGACGGTTGAAGGCGCTGCCGCTTGCGGCGGAAATTTACCGCAAGTTGGGCGAAGAGGAGCAGGTTGTTCAACTGCACGTAGAGGCGCGGGATTGGCCGGAAGCTTTCCGGTTGGCCGAACATTTACCCAAGATATTGCCGTCGATTCATTACCAGCACGCGCAGTGGCTGGCAGAGTCCGATCAGTTTATATCCGCGCACGAGGCGTACGTACTAGCTGGAAAGCCAAACGAGGCCACTAAACTGCTGAGGAACCTCGTAGAATGCGCTGTATCGGAAGAACGCTATTTGGACGCCGGTTACTACACGTGGCTCAGAGCCAAACAGGTTCTAAAACTGCTAGACGGTGAATCCATCCTGAAGGAGCAGAACCTCGTCGAGTACAAATCGCTGCAAAAGATGGCTTCAATCTACTACGCGTACAGCACGCTGAACTCATACCTGAAAGAACCGTTCACGAGCAGCCCTCCGTTGACCCTATTCAACACGAGTCGTTTCGTCGTGAACCAGATCAATGGACTGTCTGCCCCGAAAGGAATCAGTTTATTGTAAGAAGTCCCGTAATATCTGATATCTCCCAAACACTAACATAATCTCCTCTCATTTCCAGTGCCGTTTACTACACGCTCTCCAAGCAGGCAAAGGTCCTCGGTGCCAACAAGCTGCATCTGCAGATCAACAACAAGCTGCAATCACTCAAGGCCCCAGCCGGCATCCAGGAACAGGTGGACATCAGCTACATCACCAGTCGAGCTTGTCCGGGGGGCTTCAACGACCCAGAAGAGTACCTGCCGATGTGCTACCGCTGCTCGAACTACAGCCCGCACCTGCACGGCAATCGCTGTCCGAACTGCGGCCAAGAGTACGTGTTTTCGTACGTGTCGTTCGAGATTCTGCCACTGTCGGAGTTCGTCCCGGAGGAGGGCATTGCCGATCAGGAGGCGGAACGGTTGTTGATGGCACCGCCCAAGATGAACGATTACGGCCAGCCAGATCAGTTTATTCATGAGGTAGAGGGAGAGAGAGGTGTGACTTGGGATCGGACTACAATCTGTCTTTTTTCAGGACATCATCGATACCTTCTCGTCCAGCTTGGACCGCGATGCACTGCGAGCCATCGATCCCCGCGAGGTCATCATCATCAAGGGGCCGAGTCCGTTGCGGACGCGCTACTATCGGAACCTGCTGCCGGAGCTGCAGATAACCGTTTGTCCCGAGTGCAACAATGCGTTCCACTCGGAGGACTTTGAGCTGCAGTTTCTGCAGAAGGGATACTGTCCGTTCTGTCGGACCCCGGAAGATAGTTTGGTGAATTAAAAGTGTCCTTAAAATATGTTTTTAACGAGTGATCTCATTCCGTCCAACACCTCTTTTAGAGTGTGATGTAGTTATAAGTTGAGTGATTCTTTTTAATGCACTTTTTAGAAATAAATGCTATTGCACTTGAAAACTTTTAGATTAGTCTAACTATGACATACCAACTTATAAATTTCTAAAATTTCCATAATACTGTTACAGGGGTTACAGGTCTCGATTTTTTTCACAACCACAATCGGAATCGGTGGCTTAATCCAAAATTGAACATTTCAAACTAATCGGGGTATCAGAGAAAAATGTAACCTGTTTTCGCCGCATAAGCATCTCTCGTTCCGCGAAATTGGACCTGTCGATTTAAACTTATAATTTGTCGTCGCCAAAATATCAATCGACGCGTTCTCTGTGACTGAAAGCCGAAACAATCTCCTCACGCTACACCCATCAGTCGGAAACCCAAATTTACATCGAAATGTTCATTGCGCTGATACGATGAACCAAAATAATACCAACACACAATGGGTTCAGGCTCGTACCGAAGCTAGAAAACCAAACCCGCGGTGTGCGTTGGCACTGGCGCAAGGGAAGCTTGCTGGAAATACAACACATCGATCTGTGCATTAAAGGCAATTGAGATCACGATCACGGCTATAGTCAACAAGTCAAATGAGGTATGCCTTCACCAGAATTAAATGATATCATTTACGTTCTTGAAGCTTACGTCCGTGTTTGAGAAGTGCTTGCTCTACATTAAACGTTTTCCCGTCCGTTCACCTTCTATTCAGTTTTCTATATTTGGAGGCAGCGCGGAACTAAAGTGACGCTTGTTAGACGAACGCGGATTAGGGGAGAGTGGGGAGACTTGATCCCCTTTTTTGTATCGCATATACTGCCCCTGATCGCATAAGTGTCCCATATGCATTTTCATCTATTTTGAGTTATTGATGCAGTTTGGTTCAAAATTGTGTGCTCTTTCAAAAGAGCCTATAACATCCAGTACTTTGTTCTAGAAATCAGGAGGAAACCCAGTTTTTTCCTGAAAAATTAACACGAAGCCTTATGTATGGGACAAACTTCAAATGCGTTTTTCTCAGCTTGCTATTTTTGCATATGGGACATTTATGCGAACATGGGCAGTATAACTCTCTTAATTTCTCACAAAACTATGAACTTTTTGCATGAATTGAAAGCTTTAACATTGTTAAGCTGATAAGGCGTCATCCATAAAGTATGTCACTAGGGTGGAATCTAGTTAAATGGAAAAATTTAAAATGACAAAAAATCAATCAGCAACACATTTTTTGGGTCCCTTTTAGGGTCCCAAACAACCTCTCAAAATTTGGGAGCGATTGGTTAAGCCCACGATTGGCGCAAAGCGAATGAAATTTGTATGGAAATTACTATGGGAAAACTTGAATTTTCACATTTTTTAATTTACAAAATTCATGTTTTATTATTTTATGAAACTAACACCGTAGAAGTATAGCCCTGGATGTCCTGAACAACTCTCCCGAAGACAGTATGGTGCTAAAGTGCGCCACAAAAAAGATACAGAGTTTTCAAAAGTAGTGTATTGAAATAATCAGCGAAACTCACATTTTCTGCCAACATTGCCGAAGGAACCATGAAATACAAAATAAACACGATTGTTCTTATATTTTGATGAGCCTTACGTAAAATCGTTATGAAGAAATGTTCAGAAGACATTATTTAGTTAAAATGCACCCCAATTCCTAAAATATATTATAGTTTACGAAAGTTTCCACTTGACTTGGCAGTGTTGGCAAAAGGTATGATTTTTACCGAGTATTCCGAAATGACTCTCTTGAACGCTCTGTAACTTTTGTTAGAAGCAAGTTAGCACCATACTGTCTTCGAGAGAGTTGTTAAGGACATCAAGGGCTATACTTCTACGGCGTTAGTTTCAATAAATAATAAAACATGAATTTTGTAATTTCAAAAATGTGAAAATGCAAGTTTCCCCATAGTAATTTCCATACAAATTTCACTCGCTTTGCGCCAATCGTGGGCTTAACCAATCGCTCCCAAAGTTTGAGAGGTTGTTTGGGACCCTAAAACGGACCCAAAAAATGTGTTGCTGAAGAAACCAATTTTCGATTCCACCCTAGTATGTCACGCTCTACCCAAGTAACCACAAGCACGAGATCAAAACTCTAAATTCACTCTAAATAAACATCTTCGATGCTATGTCACTTTATATAGTCTTTGAAAATGTTTCGAAACATTTAAAGCATGAAGCATTATTGCTAACTGTATAATTACATTTAGAACTTCCTATTAGAGCTTCGAAACATTAAGCACAATAATGCTTCAAAGCATTTTTGGTATGATTTAATGTCTCTATAGAGTAAGCCTTTAATGTGCCATAACACTATATCAACTTCACAAAATGCTTTGAAACTTTGACATTTCTTTTAATGCTTCAAACCACCAAATCCACTTTAGTAGTAGCAATTAATGTCGTAAAGCATTCGATCATAAAATGTAAACATTACGGAAAATTGTTCCGTGCGGCTTTTCGGTAGGTAAATTTGGATTATTTGGGACTATTTCGAAAGTTATCAGTTATGTTTATCATTCTGCAGGATCTGGGTGTTCATTTGAAGGAATTTAAATGGAAGATTGTGTTCGCGAGCACCAACCGTACCGGAAGAACCGGATCAAACTGTGGCGGCTGTGGACCCGGAACCACCATCGTTGCCGAACAGTGCCGCAAATAATACACTAAACTCACCCGTCGTAAGCCGGAGCAAGAGTTTGTTTTCCTCCGGGACGGGTAATTTGCTTGCGCGGCAGCTCAGTCAGCGGAAGAACCTCGCCGGCAGCGGAGGACACTTTAAAGACTTGAAGGAAAAGTTAGTGGCCAGCAAAAAGGGCATCTAAATTTTGCAGTTCATATAATCGTGAGTGAGGAAAAATAAACGAAGATTTTGTTGTTAACTATTTAGTGTTTTATGTATCGGAAAAAAAGATAAAAATGCACAGAAAGCCACACATTGTGCATGATGGTATCAGAAGATCAGCTAAACAAGACTACGCAAAAACTACAAATTGAACTACTTTTGTTGTACGTGAGAAACATATCGATTATAATCTTCTCCTGAAGCATACTCATCGACAGGAGAGATGATCGGCGCGTGAATCAGCAGGGAACATTCAACAATAACATCTTCCCAGTCAAATCAATCCGAATTTTGAAACGGAATCTAATTAGAATCGTACACAAATTCCGGTTCAAACGCAACAACCGGTTCGAACACGGAACCGGTTGTTGCGTTTGAAACGGAATTTGTATACGATTCTAAATAGATTCCGTTTCAGAATTCGGATTGAGTTAACTGGGTAGGTTCGATTCTTTAAAGTGGGGCATTGCATCAAAAAATAATCCAAACAAGCTGAGAAAGCTCCTTCAAGTAAAAGAGAAAGAGGATAAAAAAAGAGAGCGACGTTTAAAAGCTTTATGATTCCACGGCCAAAGTGTCGGTAAAGTAGTATTTGTTGTTTTTCTTTAGTGTAGTGTTACTCTATATCAACATTTTCCAGGGTTACTGTATATCACCTCTAAACGTCGCCACTTTTAGCTTTTATCCCACTTTAAAAGGGAATATAGAGTTATGTTACCGTAAATGGCTTATTTTATATACCGATATAGAGTTGATATAACGTTACTTTTTAGTGTCCCGTGGTTACTTGGGTAGGGAGGGGGGGGGTCTGAGAAAGTGTGACATTGCGTGTTATAAGTATAGGGAAAGCGTGACAAAGGGGGGAGGGGGGGGGGGTAAATTTTGGCTGATTTTAGCGTGACGTACTTTATGGATGAAGCCTAAGGGTATTTATTCAGATGAATTCTTCAAGTCATGCCAAGCGCTTTAAAAAATATTTTAAACCGGCATTTTCAAAATGTTTGGGGTAACTGATCCCCCTTCCAACATTTTGAAGAAATCTTAAGCAACATGTTTCTTGTTCATCCAAACTATTTATATTCTATCAGTCACATCAATTTTACATAAAGCCTGAACGTTTTTGTTCAAACTATAACAAGTTTAAAATATTTAAAAAATTAAAATATTCTTTTTTAGGACCAAAATTGAGCATGTTTACAAAATCTGGTAATTTGTGTTTACAAAATATTTGAAAAATTGTTCAAACTGCAGTAAGTCATCAACAACTATACAAAATATCAAACCAATTCATTAAGCTTGAGATTGAATCCAATGACTGTAAAATTGCAGGGATCCAGTCTCTTTAATTGCACTTTTTTTAAACAATTGGTTGTAAAAATAGTATGACGTTAAATTAGACCTCAAATGCGTGAGTGTTTTGTAGTTGATAATTTTATCAAACAGTTTATGTATTAACAATATTTTTTTTGAATAAATTTTTAGTGTTTTCTACAGTCATCCCTCATATTCGGAGCAGTTTACAGATCGGCCAATGTTCAACAAATCATAGAAAATCGATAATTGAACATAATGATTTGATTTTACCTTCATGTGAATGCTTTTCTTGCGATCTTTCGATTGATGTATAGACCGGCTGTACATTTTTAAGTTTTATATCAAGTTTTCTAAGAAATACATTGACCCTTGAAATCCACAAATTCGGAACACTTTTTTTTTCTCTCCAGGAGTACAGTCATCCCACATATTCGGAACACCCACAAATTCGGAACACTTTAGTGGTAATTTGTCAATAGAATGCAAAATGCAACTTTTCTGCCGACCCTGCTATTTTTAGGGCCATTTTTTGGACATTCTCTTGCTATTTCACTAGTAAAAGTAATACTTTTTAAACAAAAACTGCATTTCAAGACTATTTTATACAGAGCACCAAAACACTGCCTCCAAATTGTCTGTTCCATAATTGTGGGATGTTATTGTGCCTCCCACAATTGTGGAACACCTGAATTTAACTGATATTTTCACAAAAAAAGTTATCAGACCATTCATAAAACATTACTAAGCATGAGTTTTATTGGTTTCAGAGTGCAAAGTCATTATTTTGTAAAAAATATGCACTCCTGGAGAGAAAAAAAAAAGTTTGTTTACATCGTAAGAAAAAAGTGTTCCAAATTTGTGGATTTCAAGGGTCAATGTTTTTCTTTGAAAACGAGATATATAACGTTAAAATGTACAGCCGGTCTATGCATCAATCGAAAAATCGCAAGAAAAGCTTTCACATGAAGGTAAAAGCAAATCATTATGTTTAATTATCGATTTTATATGATTTGTTGAACATTGGCCGATCTGTAAACTGTTCCGAATATGAGGGATGACTGTACATATTATTTACAAAATAATGACTTCGCACTCTGAAACCAATAAAACTCATGCTTAGTAATGTTTTATGAATGGTCTGATAACTTTTTTTTTGTGAGAATATCAGATAAATTCAGGTGTTCCACAATTGTGGGAGACACAATAACATCCCCCAATCATGGAACAGGCAATTTGGAGGCAGTGTATTGCTGCTCTAGATAAAATAGTCTGGAAATGCATTTTTGTTTAAAAAGTACTGCTTTTAATAGTGAAATAGCAAGAGAATGTCCAAATAAAGGCCCTAAAAATAGCAGGGTCGGCAGAAAAGTTGCATTTTGCATCCTATTGACAAATCACCACAAAAGTGTTCCGAATTTGTGGGTGTTCCGAATATTTATACATATCAAAACAAAGAAAAATGATCTCTTGGAGGTTTTTGTCAGCACTTTTTAGAAAAATATGTGTAACTCAATCTAAACATTTTTTAGATTTTTTTTTTGTATTTCACAATGAGTTTGAGTCAATTTTGCACAACGTTCTAGAACATAGCTATTTTTTTTACCCACATGCTGACGAGATACAGGCTAGGAATCCAGTGTCCCCGGGGATTAAGTCTCCCCTACATTTTTCTCTGATAACCAACAGATACCTCGTTAAAAAATCTGTCGAGTCCAGAAATGGATTATAGTGGAGCTTGGTTAGGAACGAAAGTTTGGTCGGGACGAGAGTCCCCAAAAATGAAGTTTTTGCAATTCCGTCATGAAACAACTGACTTTGGCTGTCAATCTTGAACGACGAAACGGCCTTCTTTTCTGTGTGTGTGTGTGGTCCAATCCAATACCCGCTAACCGGTAGCGAAATTATGGGAAAGTATAAGTTGTATCAGACTGTGTATATGCCAAATGCTGTTACAGCTTATCTCAGTCCCGGGTATTAGGTGGTGACAGCCCTCGCGCTGCTTCCAACGACCCATTTCAGAATGACAGAGCTCCTTGCGGTCCAATTCCGAGGTCGCTGGGCATTGTTCGGCCCCGCCTAAACATAGAAGCAAGCCTCTGAAGGAAACTCGATCTATATATTTAGACTTCCAATCCCCTCAGGCAAATCAGGGATCAGCGCGTATTTAATATGAGAAGATAACATGTTTCAACACTACGGATCAATTCACTGCTAGCGTGCTTCTGATGGTCGACTGCTTAGCGTCCCAGACCACCAATCCAAAGGTGTGAGTTCGAATCCCACCTGATTCATTTTAGATTTTATTCATACTCAAATTCCTGATTCCAAATTTCAAAGGTACCGACCGGGATTTGATCCCTGAACCTTCTGCTTGGGAGACAGAAGCCGTAACCATTAAGCAACGAAGCCGGTTGATGAAGAAATGACCTGCTTTTCTCTACCAAAAATAACAGAACGAAAAATTATACCTTTCAATACCAATGCTGAAAAGTTCTACTGTAATGAGTGCTGAAAAGTTGAACTTTTCAGCAGTGGTATCGAAAAGTGACCTTTTTCAATATTTTTTTTTTATTTGAACAGTGAGTTTACTTTTAAGTGATGCGTTTTTCGAGATTGCAAAAAATGTTTTAAGCAACTCTTTGCAAAACTAGATTTTGTCAGCACTCGTCGTATTTCTCCAACTCGGTAAACCTCGTTGGAGAAATGTACGACTCGTGCTGAAGAAATCTTCATAAACTACTATTATAGGTTTTGTGATTTTTTATGCACTACATACAGATTTAGAAACATATTCTACTGCACGAACAAATGTAGATATTTTCTAATGATGACATTTCAATTTGAGAACTTCTAAAATTTCCATAATCCAGTTACAACTCACACCCCCTACAACCACAATCGGAACCGGTAGCTCAACCCACCATTGAGCAGTAACTAATCGCCTTGAGGGATTGCCAGAGAGTCCAGAGAATCGTTTGTTCTTTTTGCCCAGGATGTTCGTTCCAGCTTCAGTTTCGCGCGCTTTTGATACCACCCATAATCCGATTGTAGGAAACTTCCCCCGCGGGGTGTGAATGAGCAACCTAGCAGCAGAAGCTTCGTTCTGGTTCAGAATTATGCGCCTCACCGAATTCGCGGTGAATGATGATTGTGGGGTGTGCCCCCTAGGTGTTGGGATTTGCGATGAGAAATCGAAAGTGTAATAAAGTGCTGATTTGTTCAGAAATCCTTTGGAAAGTGTTGGCAACAATTGAGTTTTGAAAGATTTGCATTAAACTTGGATGGGTTCTTAAGTGCTATATGCCAATGAGAAACATGTGGACGATACAATTTTAGTTGTAAAGTAAACAAAGTATCAGTTTCCATAAGAAAAATTGCGTTAGGCCGATTGAAATATTTTAAAGTTTTTGTTACAGTTAGTATGTGAATGCATAACTCTAGAAAGTAGAAATAACAGTAATATAGATTTGCAAATGACAACAACATTAAGACGTTTTCTGTATCATTCCAATTTTAGTCTACCATCCAACTGAAGCTAAATTTAAATTTTAACTAAATTAGGGGAAAGTAGGGCAAGTGTAACTAGCTAAGGAAATGCTCGTTATTACCCATTAAAAACGTTAAAAAATCTGTCGGATTTTTTCATAATCATCTTATTCCAGGTCTTGACTAAGACTTTGATAGAACAAGTGTTTAAAAAAATCCAGTTTTTAATGTAAAAACATGATTTTAAAATTTTTGATTTTCCGTACGTTCTACTCAACTAGTAAGGCAAGACGAACAACCCGTTGGAGCAAGAGGAACGAGCATGGGTAAATAACAAGGGTAATGCATAATAATACCTTTCTCTGGTATCAATACCAAATTTTGGTGTTCCTGAACCCTTTAAAATTTGTCTCAAGGATTATGCAAGAGCAAAATTTGGTATCATACCAATTTAAGGTATTGTTTTGATATTGCAAAAATTGCAGAATTTGTCAATGATCGGACACCACATATTGGTACAGTTTTTTTTGTATTGCAGTATTTTATCAAATTTCTCTGAAACTATGGGAAAATTTCGACCAATTTTGATGAGGTAATTAATTTTGAGCTTAAATGATGTCTCAAAGCAAATGCTTTCATTTGAAACCTGATTTTATTTTTTTTTATTTTGCGCTAAAATGATGTCTTAAAGCAAATGCTTTCATTGAAAACTAAAAAATTTAAACGTGATTTTTTTTTTTTGATATGTGCATTTAAGAAATGACTTGAAATTGTGTAAAAATTTCTAAGTTAGGATACCACATTTTGGTACTGTTTGGGTAATACAGCGTTTTATCATTTTTTTGAAACTATGGGAAAATTTTGACCAATTTGACAAGGTAATTTTGCGCTCAAATGAGTTGAAAACCAAAAAAATTTAAGTTGTTTTTTTATTATAGATATACTTACTGAGCAGTTCTCTAGGATTTCGGTCATTCGATTTTTTTTTGTATTTTTTAATCCGGCTGAAACTTTTTTGGTGCCTTCGGTATGCCCAAAGAAGCCATTTTGCATCATTAGTTTGTTCATATAATTTTCCATACAAATTTGGCAGCTGTCCATACAAAAATGATATGTGAAAATTCAAAAATCTGTGTCTTCGGCAAAGTTGTAGGTATGGATACGGACTACACTGGAAAAAATAATACACGGTTAAAAAAATTTGGTGATTTTTTTATTTAACTTTTTATCACTAAAACTTGATTTACAAAAAAAAACACTATTTTTATTTTTTTTTATTTTTTGATATGTTTTAGAGGACATAAAATGCCAACTTTTCAGAAATTTCCAGGTTGTGCAAAAAATCTTTGACCGAGTTATGAATTTTTTAAACAATACTAATTAAAAAAAAAAAATCGAAATTTCGGTCGCAAAAATTTTTCAACTTCATTTTTCGATGTAAAATTGAATTTGCAATCAAAAAGTACTTTGTGAAATTTTGATAAAGTGCACCGTTTTCAAGTTAAATCCATATTTAAGTGACTTTTTTGAAAATAGTCGCAGTTTTTCATTTTTTTTAAATTAGTGCACATGTTTGCCCACTTTTGAAATTTTTTTTTTTGAAAAAGCAGAGGTTTAAAAACAGGAAAATTGATGTTTTCTAAGTCTCACCCAAACAGCCCACAATTTTTCAATGTCGATATCAAGGGTCCTGATTTTCGGCTCAATGAATAGAAACCACTCACACATCGCCTATCCATTCGTCACCTATTCCAACCCGCTAGCATTCATGAGCGAATGAGACTCGCATCCATCCAGCGAGTGGCCCGAACTTGTCACTCAGCGAACAAATACATCATGAAAATTTTTGCCTACTCCGTCGCTTGACTACACTCACACACTACCATGCTCAGCGAAGAGCCATTCTCACAAAATGCTAGCGCGGCCGAGAGCGCGGCAGTCTTTTTGTCTTCACGCCCTCAGTTTGCCATCAATTTGATTTTTTCTTTGTGGAAGTTTCTTTAAATAGTTTCTTTAATGTTATGAAATCAAAATAAATGCACAATTTAATTGATAACATTGATTTTAGGCAACCCAAATCAATGAGTATAACGCAGCGCATCAGAGAAAAGATGTGTTCAGTTCAGATTGATCGGCGACGTTCGGCCTGCCTGAGCCGTTCGGAGACTGAGCCGATCAGAGAGAGAAGGAGAGTAGAAAAGAGAGTGTTCGGGAGCGAATGGATTGAAAGTGACAAACGGTAGGAATTCATCAGGGCAGTATCGCGTCGCCTGCTATTTGTGCTCGCGAATGGAGTGGTTGATTTTGAGCAATCAGGACCCTTGGTCGATATCTCAGCAACTAATGGTCCGATTTTCAATGTTAAAATATGAAACATTTGCCAAACATTCAATATTACACCCTTTTAAAATGTTAGTCTTGATTTGAAAATTTTGAAAATATTGTTTTCGAAAAGATCGGAAAATTTCACAAATGTTTCATATTTTAACATTGAAAATCGGACCATTAGTTGCTGCACCATTGAAAAATGGTGGGCTGTTTGGGTGAGACTTAGAAAACATCAATTTTCCTGTTTTTAAACCTTTGCATTGCAATATCTCAGCAACTAAAGGTCGTATCAATAAAGTCCGAAGAAGCAAAATATAGAGAATTTTCTCAGCTTTTAAAAAAAAAAATTTTTCGAAAGTGGGCAAACATGTGCACTAATTTAAAAAAAATGAAAAACTTCGAAATTTTTATAAAAGTTACATAAAAATGGCTATAACTTGAAAACGATCAAAATTTCACTAAAGTACTTTTTGATTGCAAATTCAATTTTACATCGAAAAATGAAGTTGAAAAATTTTTGCGACCAAAATTTCGATTTTTTTTTTTAATCAGTATTGATTAAAAAAATCATAACTTGGTCAATGATTTTTTGCACAACCTGGAAATTTCTGAAAAGTTGGCATTTTATGTCCTCTAAAACATATAAAAAAATAAAAAAAATAAAAAAAAGTGTTTTTTTGCAAATCAAGTTTTAGTGATAAAAAGTTAAGAGGCAGTATTTGTAAATATTGCTCGGTTTGTTCTAGAGGTCGTATCGAGGTGCTCCGATTTGGGTGAAACTTTCAGCGTTTGTTTGTCTATACATGAGATGAACTCATGCCAAATATGAGCCCTCTACGACAAAGGGAAGTGGGGTAAAACGGGCTTTGAAGTTTGAGGTCGAGAAAACATTAAAAATCTTAAAATTGCTCGCATTTCCGTAAAACTGCATCAATTCCAACTCTCTTAGATGCATTCGAAAGGTCTTTTGAAGCACTTCAAAATGTGCCAAAGACATCCAGGATTGGTTCGACTTTTTCTCTTAGCTTTTGCAAATTACTGTTAAAAATGGATTTTTTTAAAACCTTAATATCTTTTTGCAACTGCCTCCAACCCCCATACTCCCATAGGTCAAAAGATAGGTAATTACATGGACTATAAGCCTACGGTGTTAACTTTTTGGCCAATCGCAGTTTTTCTCAACATTTTACAACGTTAGTTTTTGCCTTGTAGGCCAAGAAGACGGCACTTTTTGGTATCAATTTTGTCATATTCGGAATCCTCGGACAATTTCACGTAAGTTAGAAGTATTGGAGTAGTAAATTTGATTTAAAAAATAATTAAATTAAACATTTTTGAAAAAAGAAATAGATCTTATTTACCCTGTGATCAATACGTCAAATGCTGTATCAAGTAGGCGAAAACCTGTTTTACCCCTAATCCAACATATTGTTTAAAAATATTTTAATTCATTCTAAATGGTAATTTTTCCAATCGAATTTACAACTCCAATACTTCTTACTTACGTGAAATTGTCCGAGGATTCCGAATATGACAAAATTGAGACCAAAAAGTTCCGCTATGGCGGCCCACAGGGCAAAAACTAGCGTTGTAAAATGCTTGTTCTAGAAAAATTTAAAAACTATGAGAAAAACTGCGATTGGCCAAAAAGTTAACACCGTAGGCTTATAGTCCATGTTATTACCTATCTTTTGACCTATGGGAGTTTGGGTGTTGGAGGCTGTTGCAAAAAGATATTAAGGTTTTAAAAAAATCCATTTTTAACAGTAATTTGCAAAAGCTAAGAGAAAAAGTCGAACCAATCCTGGATGTCTATGGCACATTTTGAAGGGCTTCAAAAGACCTTCCGAATGCATCTAAGAAAGTTGGAATTGATGAAGTTTTACGGAAATGCGAGCAATTTTAAGATTTTTAATGTTTTTTTAACCTCAAACTTCAAAGCCCGTTTTACCCAACTTCCCTTTGCCGTAGAGGGCTCATATTTGGCATGTATAGACAAACAAACGCTGAAAGTTTCATCCAAATCGGAGCACCTCGATACGACCTGTTACACATTGGTGAAAAACTCGCTCTTAAATAAAAAAATCACCACATTTTTTTACCGTGTATTATTTTTTCCAGTGTAGTCCGTATCCATACCTACAACTTTGCCGAAGACACCAAATCGATCAAAAAATTCCTTCAAAAAATACAGATTTTTGAATTTTTACATATCATTTTTGTATGGACAGCTGCCAAATTTGTATGGAAAATTATATGGACAAACTAATGATGCAAAATGGCTTCTTTGGACATGCCGAAGGCACCAAAAAAGTCTCAGCCGGATTAAAAAATACAAAAATTAAAATCAAAGAAAAAATACCGATTCCGTGGAAGACTGCTCTGCTAAGAAAACCTGTAAAATCGTTGAAATGTCACTAAGTCGAGATAACCAAATACTTTGATTAACGAGTCAATCGATAGTATTATTGAATTTTTGGTGACTGGGATCCATGTATTTTTCAACCTTGTTATTTTTCAGAAGCTTCAAGAACTTCAAGGATAAGCCGTTCATCAATGACAAATGTATTCCATGAGGCGAAGAATATCACTAAGAACAACATTGAATCATCAGGTGTGTAGATTTTGCGGTTGCATATGGAGCATTGTGATGACATTTCCGTTTTTCACTAATTGGAACTGCTGTACTAAAAATGGCATAAATATACCAAATTTTAGTATTAATTTTGCAAATTACTGCGAAAATGTGCCCTTGGTTGCCCAGTAATAGATGGTAAAATACGATGAAATCATACCAGAATCATGTATGTGGAAGACCACAGAAAATTGCAATAAAAAAAAACACACACAAACAAATAAACACCATTTCAAATCAACTCTTCCCACCGACCAACCAATATGCAAAATCGGCACGCTCAATTGGGCCCACAGGCGGGACACATGTCATTGGTAATCGAATAAAATTATGTTTTCCCATCGTTTTCCGCTCAATCGATTTTTCAAACTTTCACACCGATACGTGCCATTTGTGTAAATTATAGTAACGGTCGATTGGGTACATTCTCCGATGGAACCAGTAGCATTGCTACCGATGGACCAACCCAAATCGACCTTTTCGTCCGTACGATAAAGTTGTTATGAATTGAGCACAATTTTCCGGAACGGACAGTAAAATATTTATTCCGGAAAATTGAACTTATTTTCCAACTCGTTAGATTGGACTCGGTGTTGATTGGTCAAAAGTTGATAATTTCTGAACAGAAATTCGTCACATAAAACACCAATTGAAACAATATTTGAATTGAATAATGGTTTACGAGGCGCGAACAGGGCACGTGACCTCGGTGCCATTGTTTACACTGCGTGCCACGTGGCCTTCGTTGGGCACCACAATAACTCAAGATCACTCGATTTAGGGGTGCATGCGGCCGGCACTGATTATCCTGTCATTAAACGAGCACCACGTGCTTCACACAGTGTAGTACAGAAGGGGGAAGGAGTCTTTTAGCCTCAAGGACTGAGCAGTACGTCCGCCAAATTCAGTAGCAAAGTGCATAATCCCTGCGTGCCCATTGTGTTTGCCGGGGATGGGAATATGTTACTGTTTTCAGTTTGTTTCGAGGTTTTTTCGAGCCGACCGCGAACAACAGTGCCGAGATGTTAATACGCGATACTTGACGGGAAAAGTCGAGTGATTCCTGTGAGAGTTAGTTTTTCCTGTGGTTCTCAGTTTTGTTTTGGGCACACGGTTATCATCGGCGATAGCACAATGGTCCATTGTTCGTGAGTTTTCCAAACATCAATAAACTGGGAAACATTTCCCAGAACAGAGAGATTCACTTTGATCTCGTGGGAGCATTCTTGTGACGATGGTATTCATGATATAGAAAATCTATTCAGAAAGAAATTTTTTAGAAAGATTTTTGCCTTCTTTTTTTTAACTTCTTTATTTGACCTCGTAGACCCACCTTCACGTATACCTATCGACTCAGAATCAAATTAATTCTAAACAAATGTCTGTGCTTGTGTCTGGATGTGAGTCCGTGCACCGAAAAATATGCACACGATTATCTCCGGACTGGCTGGACCGATTTGGACCGTTTTGGTCTCATTCAATTCGTCTTGGGGTCCCACAAGACCCTAGTTAATATTATGAAGTTTAGAAAAGTACTTCAAAAGTAATGCTAAAAAAACGATTTGGCTAGAGTTTGAAATATTATAAAAAATGGTGGTTTTTGTAAGAAAAACCGTCATGAAACATATTGTTAGAAAGATATTTGAAAGACCTTTCCAACGCGTTCAAAAGATTGAAGATCTGACAACCCTATCAAAAGTTATGAGCACGTAAGTGTTATTTATACTCTTTTTTGAGGCCGGATCTCAAATATTTCAATAAAAAAGTTGTCCGGATCTATCATGCAACCCATCGTTGGATAGGTAATCAAAAGACCTTTCCAACAAGCCCAAAAGATTGAAGATCTGACAACCCTATCAAAAGTTATAAGTACTTTAGTGTTTTTAATAAACTTTTTTTGAGGCCGGATCTCAGATATTTTGATAAAAATATGCGAGGAAGGCACCAACCACCTAAAGGTGGATTTAGTAACGTTTTTTTAGTTTTAGTTTCCCTTAAAGAGCACTCAGCTAGTAAAATTTAAACTTGAACTGAATTACTCTACTAGCAAAGGTTTATGAATTGATCCGAGTATCTCTATCAATTACAAACGAAATATTTTACATCAAAACTGTTAGATTCAAATAAACCCCTTATTGAATTAAATCCAACACATTCGGGATATTCTCAAAAAGTTCACTAATAAGTATAACTGGTTAATAGAATGCGTAAAATTCAGTGGAACTTATTGTTACAGCTTTCAGATACAGTAACCTTGAAGGCTGTTTACTTGTTGATCCATTAAAAGACCACAAGAGGCTCTCCAGAACGACCAACATAAAAAAGTAAATTATCTTTTATCCCGAGCAGACGGAAATAACTTGCGAATAACATTTTTTGATATTTGAAAATACTAGGCCAATAACATTTTATGTTATTTATAACAAGATTTGTTATTTGTCGACTAATAACATTTTTAGTTATTCTTCGTTATTTATTCTTTCGTTATCTATGTTATTATTTTTTTGTTATTTTAACAACTAATCTGATCATCCCAATAACAGTTGGAGGTATTCTTCCACAACAAAAAATGTTATTCCAATGTTGTTTTGGCTTTCAACCATTAAATAAGATTAATAACTAATTTTGTTATGAGCATGAGCATGAGCATGAGCATGAGCATGGTTGACTGCCAATGAGCTGCTACTCCGTTATTGACAGATCAGCTGAAGTTAAACAATGAATCAAAAATGATCAGTGGGAGCCAACCATCCGTTCACTGTTTAACCTCTGAAGATCCCTACTTTATTAGTCAATACCGGCGCCCTCCCAAGAAGCCTGCAGTTCAACGAAAGGGAGGAATGTTAGTCCGATAGTTGAATTTGCAGACTCATCAAGCACACAGATTTTCGCTATATACTTGTTGATACCGCTTGAGACCGTTGAATCCACAGCATCTCCTTCAAGCATCACGTGATTATTATTTTTTTTGGGTTAGTAGGATAAGGTATTGGCTTTTCGATGCCTCCCGAGCTACGATGCTATGGGGAGGACTTTCATAACAGACCCGTCGGCGAGCCTTCCGAGCAACGATGCTATGGGAAGGTCTTTCTGGTTAACACACAAAATCACTCACTCACAATTATTTCACTCCACTATTAATTAATCCAAAATGTCAGTGCGTCTTTCGATCATTGCTTTTTCACCATAAAAAATAAAACCTTATTCGAAAAAATTATTCACAATTTACCCGACGCCGTGCCTTCCGATCAACGATGATATAACAAAACAATTAATTAAGATCACAAAAAAAAATCACAAAAAACACCAATTACTCAACGAAAATTACGCTCAAGACACAAATAATTCAGTAAGGCATGCTATTATTCGATTACCACAATCACTCACCCCATACGAATAGCGACACAAAAGCACACAAAAAAAAATAACCCGAATAATCACGACTTCGCATCCCCACTACCAGCGCACCAATGATGCTATTATTCGATTACCACAATCACTCACCCCATACGAATAGCGACACAAAAGCACACAAAAAAAATTAACCTGCATAATCACGACTTCGCGTCCCCACTTCCAGCGCACCAATGATGCTATTATTCGATTAACACAATCACTCACCCCATACGAATAGCGACACAAAAGCACACAAAAAAAAAATTAACCTGCATAATCACGACTTTGCGTCCCCACTTCCAGCGCACCAATGATGCTATTATTCGATTAACACAATCACTCACCCCATACGAATAGCGACACAAAAGCACACAAAAAAAAATTAACCTGCATAATCACGACTTCGCGTCCCCACTTCCAGCGCACCAATGATGCTATTATTCGATTAACACAATCACTCACCCCATACGAATAGCGACACAAAAGCACACAAAAAAAATTAACCTGCATAATCACGACTTCGCGTCCCCACTTCCAGCGCACCAATGATGCTATTATTCGATTAACACAATCACTCACCCCATACGAATAGCGACACAAAAGCACACAAAAAAAATTAACCTGCATAATCACGACTTCGCGTTCCCACTTCCAGCGCACCAATGATGCTATTATTCGATTAACACAATCACTCACCCCATACGAATAGCGACACAAAAGCACACAAAAAAAAAATTAACCTGCATAATCACGAATTCGCGTCCCCACTTCCAGCGCACCAATGATGCTATTATTCGATTAACACAATCACTCACCCCATACGAATAGCGACACAAAAGCACACAAAAAAAAAATTAACCTGCATAATCACGAATTCGCGTCCCCACTTCCAGCGCACCAATGATGCTATTATTCGATTAACACAATCACTCACCCCATACGAATAGCGACACAAAAGCACACAAAAAAAATTAACCTGCATAATCACGACTTCGCGTCCCCACTTCCAGCGCACCAATGATGCTATTATTCGATTAACACAATCACTCACCCCATACGAATAGCGACACAAAAGCACACAAAAAAAAAATTAACCTGCATAATCACGACTTCGCGTCCCCACTTCCAGCGCACCAATGATGCTATTATTCGATTACCACAATCACTCACCCCATACGAATAGCGACACAAAAGCACACAAAAAAAATTAACCTGCATAATCACGACTTTGCGTCCCCACTTCCAGCGCACCAATGATGCTATTATTCGATTAACACAATCACTCACCCCATACGAATAGCGACACAAAAGCACACAAAAAAAAATTAACCTGCATAATCACGACTTCGCGTCCCCACTTCCAGCGCACCAATGATGCTATTATTCGATTAACACAATCACTCACCCCATACGAATAGCGACACAAAAGCACACAAAAAAAATTAACCTGCATAATCACGACTTCGCGTTCCCACTTCCAGCGCACCAATGATGCTATTATTCGATTAACACAATCACTCACCCCATACGAATAGCGACACAAAAGCACACAAAAAAAATTAACCTGCATAATCACGACTTCGCGTCCCCACTTCCAGCGCACCAATGATGCTATTATTCGATTAACACAATCACTCACCCCATACGAATAGCGACACAAAAGCACACAAAAAAAATTAACCTGCATAATCACGACTTCGCGTTCCCACTTCCAGCGCACCAATGATGCTATTATTCGATTAACACAATCACTCACCCCATACGAATAGCGACACAAAAGCACACAAAAAAAAATTAACCTGCATAATCACGAATTCGCGTCCCCACTTCCAGCGCACCAATGATGCTATTATTCGATTAACACAATCACTCACCCCATACGAATAGCGACACAAAAGCACACAAAAAAAAAATTAACCTGCATAATCACGACTTCGCGTCCCCACTTCCAGCGCACCAATGATGCTATTATTCGATTAACACAATCACTCACCCCATACGAATAGCGACACAAAAGCACACAAAAAAAATTAACCTGCATAATCACGACTTCGCGTTCCCACTTCCAGCGCACCAATGATGCTATTATTCGATTAACACAATCACTCACCCCATACGAATAGCGACACAAAAGCACACAAAAAAAAAATTAACCTGCATAATCACGAATTCGCGTCCCCACTTCCAGCGCACCAATGATGCTATTATTCGATTAACACAATCACTCACCCCATACGAATAGCGACACAAAAGCACACAAAAAAAAAATTAACCTGCATAATCACGACTTCGCGTCCCCACTTCCAGCGCACCAATGATGCTATTATTCGATTAACACAATCACTCACCCCATACGAATAGCGACACAAAAGCACACAAAAAAAATTAACCTGCATAATCACGACTTCGCGTCCCCACTTCCAGCGCACCAATGATGCTATTATTCGATTAACACAATCACTCACCCCATACGAATAGCGACACAAAAGCACACAAAAAAAATTAACCTGCATAATCACGAATTCGCGTCCCCACTTCCAGCGCACCAATGATGCTATTATTCGATTAACACAATCACTCACCCCATACGAATAGCGACACAAAAGCACACAAAAAAAATTAACCTGCATAATCACGACTTCGCGTCCCCACTTCCAGCGCACCAATGATGCTATTATTCGATTAACACAATCACTCACCCCATACGAATAGCGACACAAAAGCACACAAAAAAAATTAACCTGCATAATCACGACTTCGCGTTCCCACTTCCAGCGCACCAATGATGCTATTATTCGATTAACACAATCACTCACCCCATACGAATAGCGACACAAAAGCACACAAAAAAAAATTAACCTGCATAATCACGAATTCGCGTCCCCACTTCCAGCGCACCAATGATGCTATTATTCGATTAACACAATCACTCACCCCATACGAATAGCGACACAAAAGCACACAAAAAAAAAAATTAACCTGCATAATCACGACTTCGCGTCCCCACTTCCAGCGCACCAATGATGCTATTATTCGATTAACACAATCACTCACCCCATACGAATAGCGACACAAAAGCACACAAAAAAAATTAACCTGCATAATCACGACTTCGCGTCCCCACTTCCAGCGCACCAATGATGCTATTATTCGATTAACACAATCACTCACCCCATACGAATAGCGACACAAAAGCACACAAAAAAAATTAACCTGCATAATCACGACTTCGCGTTCCCACTTCCAGCGCACCAATGATGCTATTATTCGATTAACACAATCACTCACCCCATACGAATAGCGACACAAAAGCACACAAAAAAAAAATTAACCTGCATAATCACGAATTCGCGTCCCCACTTCCAGCGCACCAATGATGCTATTATTCGATTAACACAATCACTCACCCCATACGAATAGCGACACAAAAGCACACAAAAAAAAAATTAACCTGCATAATCACGAATTCGCGTCCCCACTTCCAGCGCACCAATGATGCTATTATTCGATTAACACAATCACTCACCCCATACGAATAGCGACACAAAAGCACACAAAAAAAATTAACCTGCATAATCACGACTTCGCGTCCCCACTTCCAGCGCACCAATGATGCTATTATTCGATTAACACAATCACTCACCCCATACGAATAGCGACACAAAAGCACACAAAAAAAAAATTAACCTGCATAATCACGACTTCGCGTCCCCACTTCCAGCGCACCAATGATGCTATTATTCGATTACCACAATCACTCACCCCATACGAATAGCGACACAAAAGCACACAAAAAAAATTAACCTGCATAATCACGACTTTGCGTCCCCACTTCCAGCGCACCAATGATGCTATTATTCGATTAACACAATCACTCACCCCATACGAATAGCGACACAAAAGCACACAAAAAAAAAAAATTAACCTGCATAATCACGACTTCGCGTCCCCACTTCCAGCGCACCAATGATGCTATTATTCGATTAACACAATCACTCACCCCATACGAATAGCGACACAAAAGCACACAAAAAAAATTAACCTGCATAATCACGACTTCGCGTCCCCACTTCCAGCGCACCAATGATGCTATTATTCGATTAACACAATCACTCACCCCATACGAATAGCGACACAAAAGCACACAAAAAAAATTAACCTGCATAATCACGACTTCGCGTTCCCACTTCCAGCGCACCAATGATGCTATTATTCGATTAACACAATCACTCACCCCATACGAATAGCGACACAAAAGCACACAAAAAAAATTAACCTGCATAATCACGACTTCGCGTCCCCACTTCCAGCGCACCAATGATGCTATTATTCGATTACCACAATCACTCACCCCATACGAATAGCGACACAAAAGCACACAAAAAAAATTAACCTGCATAATCACGACTTTGCGTCCCCACTTCCAGCGCACCAATGATGCTATTATTCGATTAACACAATCACTCACCCCATACGAATAGCGACACAAAAGCACACAAAAAAAAAATTAACCTGCATAATCACGACTTCGCGTCCCCACTTCCAGCGCACCAATGATGCTATTATTCGATTAACACAATCACTCACCCCATACGAATAGCGACACAAAAGCACACAAAAAAAAATTAACCTGCATAATCACGACTTCGCGTCCCCACTTCCAGCGCACCAATGATGCTATTATTCGATTAACACAATCACTCACCCCATATGAATAGCGACACAAAAGCACACAAAAAAAAAATTAACCTGCATAATCACGACTTTGCGTCCCCACTTCCAGCGCACCAATCACTAATAACTAATTTTGTTATGATAACATAAACTGTTATTAAACACTTATGCAAAAATGGATTTTTCAAGAAGATTCCATAAGACTTTTTAACATTCCAACGCCCAAGGCTCAAAAGAAGTTGGAACGGTAACTTCAACTCAATAGTTCTCGGGCATAACTCAACCAATCAAGATGATTCTTCTTTCCAGTGATTTGTTAGGATGTCTAGATGATTCTAGAACTTTGCAGAACTTAATTTGATCAAATCTGTAATTTTTGCAATCAAAAACATCGTTCCAACTTTTTTTTTCGCGTGTAAAAAAAATTCGCTAAAAATTCCGCGGAGGCAGTCGTTTTAAAAAAAGGTGGAACGATGATTTTGGTCGCAGAAATTACAGATTTGTTCAAATCAAGTTCTGCAAAATTTTAGGATCATCTAGACATTCTTACAAATCACTGGAAACAAGAATCGGTTTAGTAATGCCCGAGAACCAGCGAGTTGAAGTTACCGTTCCACCTTTATTGGGAGGTTTGGGCGTCCGTGTAAATTTGACATGCGTTGGGCGTTCCAGTGTTAACTAATGTTTTTTAACATTATTTGTTATTGAAGTGGCATGAATTTTGTTATTACCGTCTGCCCGGGATATGGCCTGCGCTTGAAGCAAATTGGCAAATTATAAGTTTCAATTTGGTGTTCATTTTGCATTGCTAAAGGAAAGGGTTTCAATGCGTTATTTGTTTGTTTGGAACCTATTTAACATGTACACATGCTACATACATCATAAAAAGTCAAAACAGGACCGTTTTCCACAATTTCGCATTTTTTGTGGGCCATACTGTATTTAAGATCCTCAAGTATTTTTTGTGAATAATGAGATACATAATTTGTAATCAACTAATATTTTTTCTAACGTATTTGCAATGGCCACATTGGGTTATTTTAATTTTACAGTTTGAAATCCCAATAAATTGAAAAAAGTGAGATTTGGGCAAGAAAAAGTTGAACAAGATTGCGAAGAAAAATTGTTTAAATTGGACATTTTAATAATCTATTAAGTGCTTTGGATTGTAAATCAGCGTGATTAAGAAAAATAAGTAATGGAATTTTATGTTAATTTCCATTCCATTTAAGGCACTCACTAACTGGGGATAATCGGGACATGGTCAGAATAGGGACAGTAAATTGTATAGCAATAAATTTGGAAATCGGTATACTGAATTTACTGTTCTTTTTCTGTTTTATCGAAAATAAATTAAAATATCAAAACATTGTGCAAAAACTGAAAACTGCTGTCCCAATTCATTGAATTTGTTCCTATCCGCCTCAGATGCCGGTATCTCAGGAAAAATTACAGATGTGAAAATTTTATTTCAAATACATTTATACACGTAAAAAATATATTTACTAAATCTTTTAAAAATAAATAAAATAACATGGATAATAATTGAAGAGCTAAGCATTTTGGAAAGAAAAACTGTCGAAATTTTAGCGTCAAAAAAACTGAATTTCAACATTTTGTCTTAATAATCCAAATTTACGCTGATATTTGCGCAATTAAAATCTAAATTCTTAAAAAAATCTTGTCGAGCCTCATTGTTATGGTCAAATGTTCATGTAAAATTAAATAAATTAAAAAAAGACCAATGATAAAGATTACAGGTGGCAAACTCGGCCAAAATAATAAGAATAAGCAGAATGCAACTAAGTTGGAAAACTTTCGAAAAATGCTTATAAAAGCAATCAAAATAGGTCAAGATGAACTTTTTGACATTCAATGATAATTTTATAACTTCTTTCCTTCAGTTGATTTACTCGATTCATTTGGCGCCCGCAGGTTCCGTTGAATAGAAGTCTTATCTCACTTTTGGATACATAAAAAAATAAAATAAAATTGTTTTTTCTTTAAAACAAGACTCATAACCAACAAAAGAAACGGAAAACTCGCTTGTCGAAACAATATCCTTCTGCGTCTTTATATTCGAAACATGTTCGCCGACTTCTCGAAACCAAATTGTTTGCAATATTCCTTCCAAATTTGCTTTCTTCCGGAAGAATAACTTACGAAACACTGATTTTCTCATAAATATGCATCACATCTTGCACAGTTTTCCCCCGACGTCGTTCAACAACAAAGAAAAACTTGTTTCCACAGTCGTGCGGAGGAAAATGTTTTTCCTTGTTCTCGCTCAGACAAGTTGCACAAGAAGAAGACGATGATGCAATTTGCTCGCAGTTGGTCCTCAAGAAGAGTCTGAATTTGGTTCAAATTTCTTGAGTTGCACCCCCACCGTCACTCGGAGGACTCGGACAAAAGATTTGTACAAATTGAATTAAATTGGACGATTGCCGCTTGTCTGGAGGAACCCCTCGGTTCGGAATTCATACGGGTATTATTCCGGCTCAGCGTTGCGTGTAATCCGTCGAGATCCCTGCCAACCCAATGAACTGAACCAACCGACTCTGACTGTCAAAGGGGGAGAGAAAAAAGAGACTCGGTTGGACCTAATAATTTTCCTCGTTGTTGTCACCCCCTCACGCGGAAAGGGGCTGTTTCTTTTTCTTTTGCTGACTTGTGAAGTTGGTATAATTCCCGGTGTTAAAGCAGGAGTCGACAGAAGAAAAAAAAAAAGAGGGGGCGTTTTATTTTATTTCCAAAAATAGGGGTTGAAGAATTTTCCGGCCTGGCGCAGATTTGAGGCACGTGATCTCCCAGAGAAATGTTGTGACCGCGGTGAAAAGGTGACGATATGACGAATTGTTCCGCCGCGATAGCAATTCCAAGGGTGAAGGGATGAAATGAATACATTTGATATAAAAAACGATACAATTAGGTTAGTTGTTGGCGCTTGAGTACGCAGGCGGTACGTAATGTGTCACAACAGTTTGCATAACTGATTTGAGATAAGTTCAGCATTCTTTTGTAGTTTGAGTACAAAGTTTTAAATCATTACAAATATTTTTTGTTGGAAATTTCCAGTCAGCTTGGGTATTTTTTTTTGTGTAAAGTGCTTGAAAGGTAATATTGTCAGATACTTTTTTTAATTTCTATTTAGACAAGACAGTTCAGGCAAAAAAACCAAAACGTAGCATTTATAAAAAAAAATGTTTTAAAATTGCCTAATCTTTTTTTATATTGCGTGTTTTGCCTTACAACAAATATTGATGGATTGAAAAATTAATTTTTTGAACATTTGAAATTAATTTCAGTGCATCTGAGGAGAGGTGACTTGAACCCATTTTCTTGTATCGCGTCCACATTCATCCATGGTTGTATGACCCAATCTTACCTCCCAGACCCAATGTCACCCATGATGATGGTACTTATAAACACATTTTTTTTGTAATTGTCCGCTCTACAGCTTTGAAGAAGATTCTTAACTGCAAAAAATACCTTGCAAAGTAACAAAAAAAAAACCCAATTTTAAAGTTAATAATAATAATATTAATTAATCTATATATAAAAAAAATTTCGACGGTTTTGTTCGAACGCGAATCAGTTCAATACGGAGCGTCGGATCGAGGTGCTTTTTGTTGCGTTGGGTTCGTATAAGTCCAAGAAAGATTTATATGCTAAAAAAATGCCACTTTGGCTACTCTGGGACCGATTCCGGAGCATCTACAGATTGTATGGGAAAATTTACGTAAACTCAAATTTTGATCACCGGAGGCTGGCTATGCGTCAAGAAACAAAAAAAAAGACAAGACGAAGTTTGTCAGTTTAGGCTTGTTTTGAATAAAAAAAAAAAAAAAAATAGACCTTTATGGGCAGAGGGTGACGTTTCCGAGATTTCAATTTCTCGGGAATCGAGAGTTGATTTTTATTTCTATTTCTTGGGAACAATGGGATCCGGGAATTTTTAATTTAGTTAAAAAAATCATTTGGTTCCAATAATTTGAAGAATTTATAACATTTTTATCACAATAAAATTAACTCAAGTTCATTAAGTTATTTATGCTTAATATAAAACATCAATTTAAGTAACCATATCGAGATTTTTTAAGCCTGTTGGAACTCAGAACTGTATTATGTATTATTTAATTTGCGATACATAATTACCACTCATTAGATTTTCACACATGTAAAAATTTAAAGTTTACTCACGTTAATGCTTCATTTTTACATCTCTGGGCAGTACCAGCTATTTGTTTTGTAACTTTTGGTCCTCAATTTTGTGGTCAGGTATTCGATTACAGCAGGGGTGCCCAAAGTATAGCCCGCGGGCCAAACGTGGCCCACTAGGTGATTTTTTGTGGCCGCGGACCCGTTTTGAATGATCATGTAAAATGGCCCTTTGACCCATCTTTAAAGTGATTTTGTTATTCTTACAAATTAAGATTTAGTCAGGGTTTAGTATCAGTTGTTCGAATAAAATGAAAAAATAATCCACACTTTAATCACGACAGATCACGACTATACAATTATACAAAACAAACATATCGTTAAAAAAATTATCATATTGAAAGTTTAAATGTCATTGAAGATAGTAATTTCGTCATCAAACTTTTGTTTTAATTTGTTATTAATCTAATCTAATCAGATCAGATTGTTTTAATTAGTTATTAAACGTTCAAATTTGACAAAAAATAGAAAACTGTAATGACAGCTAAAATATTTTCCAAATTAATTTAAAAATCATATCTCACCATTTTTATGGACCTAGCCTCGGGATTCGAACTCTTGACAATTTGGGTTATTTATCTGGGCAACTTACATCTGATTCTGAAAGACCAAAATTTATTAAAATTTTATTGATATTTGTGGAAAAATGGTTGAAAACTGTTTACAGTCGAACCTTATTTAAAAAATATGCCGTTTTTCAAATGTTGTTAATTAAAATTTCGTTCATTACGTTTGTCTTCAGCATTCACCCACAATAAACTTCTTTCAAAAATATTAGCGACGGCTTTACCAGATTTCAATGTTTATTGAGGCATGGAAATTGCAGCTTATGAATAATGTAATTTATTAATTTTTTGGTTTGTTGATTTCAATAAATTTGATCCTTTTTTCAACGAAACTGTTGTAAAATTTCTTTTTTCGTTCCTAACATTAACTCTCTACAACCTAACCCCGCCTTTAGACGGGCTTCGATCTGAAAAATCGCCAAAAATCCATTTTTCAACCAATTTTTAATCTTTAAAATGCATGGGAAAAAAGAACTCTTGAAATTTTAGAAAATTTTAGGGTTGGAAGTTTTACTTGTTTTATGTGACTTTGCCAATGTTTTTAAAAATGTCATTTTTTTAGGGGTCAACTTTGGCTGTGTTTTTTACTAACATTTCCTATATTTTAAGTAAAAATAAGTATGCAGTAATTTTTGTAGTGTCCCAGACTATGCCTCTACGCATTTGTTTACAATATAAATGATAATGGTGCCATTATATAGCAGAAAAAATGAAAAACAAGTAAAAAATTGAAAAAGTGACTGTAAAAACATTAAAAAATTGGATAGGCAAAATGTAATGATAGGAGGTGTTAGAATAGGCCAAATACTACCAAAAACAAACATAAACTAAACAAGATAAATGAAAATTAAAATACTAAAAATAAAACAAGAAAAACATAAAACAAGAGAAGTGAAGTTTTTCGTAGAACAAAAGTTGCTCAAAATGACCTCCTAAACACGGGAAAAATAAAAAAATTCGAAATGAAAAACATACTTTGAATTATTGATATTTTATATATTTTAAGATTACATCATGTTTTTTTTCAAATCATCCATTTTTACATTTAAGAACATTGAGCATCCCCGGATTATAGTTATTGGCATTTTTAAACATGTTTTTTTTAAAGGTTTTTTCGAATTCGCAAATTAAAAATGAATTGGTTCAATTAAAAATAAATATTGGTTTTTCTTATTTTTTGAATTTAACTCATCTAAATTCGCTTATAAGATTTTTTGGGTTGTAATATTTTAAATAATATTCATAAAAGAGAATAATTCCAGGGATCGAGATGTCCAAAAACGGAAAATTTCTTGGAAAAATTGTCACGGGAATTCCCGCTTGTCACCATACTCATGGGTTATTGCAGATTCAAAAAGGACATTAAATTTCTCTTCTATAATGACATGTTGCAAGATTGTTACATTTGAGTAACGACAGTTAGAATGGTTTTGAAACATTTTTCGTTTTTTCATGAGAAATTTTTTTTAAGTGTTAGAACACCATCAGCATCCCTTCGACACTCGATTTCCAAATTATTCAATCTTTAAATTTATAAATTCATTTATTTTGTGGAAAAATAAGATAATTTGTTTAAAGGATAAGCAAGACATATACAGTTCAGACTCGATTATCCGATCATCATTTTTTTCGTTATCTTATTTTTGATTGTTAAACTTAAGTATGACGTAAGACCTCTTAACTTATCTATAGATAATTTAGAGATAATCTATAGAGTGATTTAGAATTTTTAAATCCAAGATGGAGGCCAAAATGGTGGTGATGAAATATTAAGAAAATGCATTTGGTAATTTTGATGGCAATCAACTAGAATCTACCATATTTCAAAATTTTAAGCATATTACATTTGATCCTAATTAGGGCTAAGTCTTTCTATACCCGGATAATTTACAATTTCTACAATTTAAAATTGAACTCATGTTTCATACCCAATCGAAACAGAAGCACTATAATCGTATTCAAACTGAACTTTTTTTTTAATTGAAAATAAATGTGCTAACACAAAAAAAATCTTGTAACGAAAAACTTTATTTATTTGCAATGTTATATTTTATTTATTTTTATTTATATTTTATTAATTTATTTATTTTTATTTATTTATTTGCAAAGCCTCACAGACGCGAGTGACAGCTTTTTGATTATTGATAGTTAATTTTCTAAAAGTTTGATCAGTGCTGTTGACTATCCCTGGTATTCGAAGCTTTTTGCTGTGGATTTTTTTCTATCTCGATATGTATTTTTACAAAATGCAAATGTCACACCAAATATGTGTTCATTAATCTAATTAAACTGAGATTTGTACAAAAGCGTACAAAGACAAGAGTCCTTAATTTGAGATAAGATTCAAGTGTTCATATTTTCATTTTTTGATCTGCACTGATTGCTCGTAATTTGTTAGTTGCTTGAAGCAAAAATCAGCAACAACGCACGCCTAGTTACCATCAATTACGATCACCCAAATCGCAACGCCACGTGGTAACAACTACAGCGTTGACGACGAACGGTTTACCATATTAATTATGCCATGTTTAGTGAGTGAAAGGATAAAGTGAGGGCGAGGAGAGGGTGCTGCACAATTAGTGTTGTGTTGTGACAAGTGAATATAATGGAGGTAGCAATTTTCGTCGTTTTGGCAGCACAACTGGGGGAGAAGAACCTCACCGCGCGTTACAATAAAATCAAATCACAGGGTTGTGGCGGGCAAAAGTGTAATTTGGGATAGAAAAAGAGTTGCGGGGTAGAGTTAAGTTTTGAATTGAGAGCTGTGGCACCTGCTCATTAAAAATGTCACAATTGTAATTTTACTGGATGGAAGGAAAATTTAGCTTTTCAAGCATCGCATTCAACATTTTGCGGTTGAATGCTGTGTTGATGTTCTGACTGATGGCGGAGATTGATTTAATTATGATCCGGCTTTTGTGCTATTAGGAATTCCTTTTTTCCGTCTGAACCTGGGCATAATTTGAGCAAAAGGCTGACGGTTAGGGTTGAGTTCGGGGCATTTGTCTGGATATAATTGAGGGAGGGGAGGCTGATATGTGGGTTGGCAGGAGACATTCTTGTCGAGACGCGGACGGCCGGCCGGCGACATCATGTGGGTGAGCACAGGACAAATCGGAAATTGCATTAACCCAGGGCACAATACCTTTTGATGGATTTATTTATTGCTGCCACACTTTTGCTAGAATGGAAGCGACTTTTGTAAGAGATGAAAGAAATGAGCAGAGAACTGATTTTTAGAAGTACAATTGGTAAGTAATACAATTTAAGAGTTATATTTTTTTCTGGTTTCTGAATAATGAAGAAATCAAACTAAGTTACTTGATTTTATAATAATTTCAGATATTCTGTTATTCATATCCAATTTTCACGTGAAAATTAATCCGACGTGCTTCCGACACCAGAAACAAAATCATTTGCACCTATTGATTGATTGCAAATTTGCATTCTCCATCATCGTCACCATCGTCATCGCCAACAGAGGCCCGTCCATCTATTGCACTTTCGGATGATTCCATACCCATTCAAACCCAGTATAGAGATGCACTTTGAATATCAATTCTACGCACACGGCCCCAATTGGAAAAGTCCCGGCGACAAACAGTAGTACCTACCGGCGAGCCACCGTTCAATTCCGACCATTTGTCCCCGAGTCGGTGGAACGCGCGTGACCACGTATAAAACACTGGGGGCGAAATTAAATTAGAATCCAAATGCAGCTACCTGCAGTTTGCAGATTTTCATCGCGGCTTCCATATCGTAATCCGCCAAGCAATCTCCCAACCCCAATCCCAGCACTCTTGAAGCCCCCCTGTCCGGGCAGAGCCAGAAAAAGGCTGAGCAAAGAAATATTTCAATAATTGATTGGTTATGCATAATAAGATATCCCTTAAAGGCTATAACATTCGATTTGTTATTTTCAGATGAGATTTGCGAATAAAATAAATATATTACAGTTCCTTTATAAATTGCATTGGAGGTGAAGAAATGCAATTCTTGCGAGGCAGCTTGACCAGATGGAAGTTTGCGTTGAGCCCGCGTGTGTAGTCGCACACAGTGCCTTCGAGCAGCAGAGCAGAACAACAACTCAAAAAGGGTTAACATATGTACACACATAAAATCATGTTTACAGGTTGATTTACCGATTATTATTATTTAAAGTTGCTTCTTTAAAGTAATTCTGCGGGTTCGATTTTTCTTCCGCGAGCGGTTTTCGTCGCGGGGCCAATATTGGAACGACGAAACGGATCGTACTCGTTGCGAGTAGTTTTGATGATTTTTTTCCGTTTTATGACGAGGGGTGGTCAAATCAGAGGAGTGCCAAAATATAAAAGCAAACTTGGATTTTTCTTGTGAAAAAATGGAGTGCTAACTAATGAACTTGTTTTTGCAACTCCGTTACCAAAATACTTATTTCTTTTGTCATTCTATAGTAGTGAAATAGCCTACTTATTATCTCAAAAAATAACAGTGCTGAAACGTGTATTATAGTACCTTTTTTTTTTTTAATTTTCAGCACTTGTATCGAAAAGTATTACTTTTCGACACTGTTTTGGATTTTAAGTTGACCAAACACTCAGAACACTGTAAAAACTGTTCAAAGGTTTTTTTAGTGGTTGTTTTTCAAGAAGATTCCATAACATTTTCAGTTATTTTAACAGTATTTGTTATTGAAATGGCATGAATGTTGTTATTACCGTCTGCCCGGGTAAAGGACCTTTTCCAAAAAAAACTCTAGATTTGCTGAAAATATCTCTGAGGATAAATTTTCAAACTTGTTTTATATTTATTTATATCTGAACTTTTTGAACAATTTTTTGCTAAAAACTTTTGGTAGAATTGACCCAAATTCATTCTTTTTAAATAAAAATGACCTTTTTGACAAAATCTATAAATGTCTCGAAGGATTCAAAGTTGTACAATGAAATCTAGTGATTGTAGAGCGTCCAATTTCCCGGGATTACAAAATTACCGGAAAACGGGAAATTTTCGACAAATTTCCCTGGAAATTTGAAATTTAACAAATTTTATTGTTATCCTGCTTCGGATAAATATTTTCCAGCAAAACAGCTACTTTAATGGTCAAATGAGTGTGAGGATCAATTATTGGCTTGACTGTAAAAAATAATACAGCTTTTAAAAAATATATAAATTTTCTAATTTTATATGCTGTCTTACCAAATTAAAAAATGATCATTATTTCGGACAGTGAGTAAATCCATGCTCCTTAACAATAAACCAACCATTGCTTATAAATTTCTCTCTGTGACCAGTTCGGGACACATAAAGTTGAAATGAAAAAAAAAAAAAAAACATATGCTGAAATTATGTTTTTCATGGCAACGAAGTCTTTCAGATAGCTTATGAATAATATCATTGAATTGATCTTAAAAATCTAATATCTCGTGTTTTTTACTTGAAACACTATTTCATGAAATCACAACTCAAACTTTTCGAGTATTTATTTGAAGCGAGTTTTTGAAATATATGCCTTCTTGGGGGTTTTAATGTTTTTTTACGGTTTCATATAGTATGGTTTTCAGCCCAACAAATTACTTACACGGAGAATAAAGAGTTCCGAAAATCGTGAACAAGTGTTTCGATTTTCGGAACTCTTTTTTCCCCGTGTAGGTTCAAAGAATTTTAGTGACGCAAAAAGTGGTTTAAATTAAACGATACATGTTTCTAGCACAACTCTCTTTGAAAAATTGAATGAGATCAATTCAATTTTCATCCTATCGGTCGCGGTGAACAAAAACGTTAAAAATATCTCGATCTTCAGCAATTCCCCACGAAAACAGCATGATTCGAAAAAAAAGTTCTCCGATCGAGCTCAAAATTTTTCTGGGGGTTCCTTGGCCGAAATAATTAGACCCGTATTTTTTTGTTTGGCCATTAGGGTGACCTACGCCGTGTTAAGCTGGTCCGAAAAATGGCAATTTTCATCGATTTTCACAAAAACCACTCTTTTCAAAAAATCATATCTTCGCGCCATTTCATCCGATTTTAGCTGAATAGACGCAAAAGAAAGGTGATTAGTTTGGCTATTTAGGAAAAATAGTAAGAAGTTTCAAAAATCTAGCTTAACATTTGAAAAGGTCGTATGAAAATTTAAAATGCTGTTTTGAAGGTCTCGGGACCAAAGAGCCTATATCTGAGATATTTTTATCGGATTCCTCGGAAAATTTCACATCATATATCAAAAAATTGTGAAGTTATGTTTTCGATACTCTGAGATACAATTTTTGGAAAATAAAAACTAGGTTTTTCGACGCGCCACGCGCAAAAATGGGAAAATGACGAAAACGGGAAAAAAATCGACTTTTTTCACTAAAACTGCGATAACTTGAAAATTTCAGTGATGACCTAGACATGTTAGGGTACCAAAAGTTGCGTACTTCAATTACGAAAATTTTGAACAGTAGATTGAAATAAATAATCAAATTACACCCAAAATTCAGAGTCGAGATAATCGTTCTCTCAAAATTTATTGAGGGCTCAGTGCCAAAATCGATAGAATAATGGTACCAACTCACACCATCATAACAAATGAGTTCATTCGTTAGTTGAATCAATAAATCTCCAACAAGTGTCATACATCGACTTCTGACTTCTCCTTGGTCACCAAGCTGTGGTGGCCGAGGCAGCTAAGTCATTGGATTGGTTTGTCAAAGGTCTCTGGTTCGATTCCCGTTGTCGACACTTTTGGTTTTTTGTTTGACGGATGAACTTTTTTTGCAAATGAACCTCGAGAGAATAGTTCTATCGCCCATCTCGAGCTGTGTTCTCTGCGTCCGTGAATGGTACCACTATTCTCTCGACTCGAGACCATCATTCTCTCAGACTAGCGCTGCCAGTTTTGGGTGTAGGTATCTCATTCCTTTTTTTGTAAATTAAAAAAAAAATGGTGCCAGAAAGTAAAGAAATTGTATACTTTCGCTTGAATTTCCCGGGAAACGGTCAGTATTTTATTTTGGAAATCCCGCAAATTCCTGGGAAATTTTTCTCGGACGGTGAATTGGGCGCTCTAAGTGATTTTAATAGAAAATACATTTTTAACTCAAATATGCCAGGAATATAAAACTACTTTTGACAGTTCAAAACCATGAAGCGGTTCGAGAAGCAAGTGTAAATGATGTATTATGGAAAAAAGCGTACTTAATTCACCTATTTTGTAGGTGCCTTATTTACTCCAAAAATGGGTTAACAAAAGAACCGAAAATAATTGATATCTAATATCAAACTTGATTTTCGGTTTAGAATCAACTACATCCAAAGGATATTGCGTCCTCAAATGCTAATGTTTATGTTAATTTGAAAGATCTTTCGATTATCCTTTGAATGATAGATGGATCCGGACATAGATTCATACCGTTAAGTGAAATAAATATCACTTAAGTTGATCTTTAATTTTTAGACGTTTTAAGAAGGTCTTTCGATAACCTATCCATTCTGCCATAGTTTTCAAATAGGAAAGTGAAATCCGGCTTCAAAAAAGTACAAAAAATCAATTATTATAGTCAGACAGGGTTGCCAGATCTTCAAACATTAAGATGCGTTTGGAAGGTCTTTCGAATATATTTCCAACGAAATGTCGGAGGATGGATCCGGACATAGATTTCATACAGATAAGTAAGATCTGGCTTAAAAAAATAGCAGATATGGTTGCCATATCTTCAACATTTCAGAGTTGTGTAGTATACGATGTATAACATGATGATATTAAATACGTTTTCAGGTAAATTATCTAATATATTAATATATGCTGAAACACATTTTTTATACATAACTTTTGAACAACTTATCGAAACATAAAATAATAACAGTGACGCATGGGACTCAAAATCGTATCGAAATTAATCGGCTTGGTTGAAATCGGTTCAGCAAGTGCTGAGAGAAACTAAGTCACATTGTTGGTCACATACACACATACATTTGTTCAGTTTTCGATTCTGAGTCAACAGGTATACATAAAGGTTGGTCTACAACAGGGGTGCTCACCCGGTCCGCGGGGACATGTGAAGGGTCCCTGCGGGAGCTGAGCTGAGGCTACCGGGCGGGTTGCAGTCGGCGGATAGCTGTATGCTCTTGCATGTTTACACTGCTGAGCACCCGGACCAACAGCGGGAAGTGATCAGGACGTGGTGGAATTCAACTTGGGCAATATTGTTGTTGTTTTCCTACAAAAAGCCACACCAGTCCGTTACATAAATCCTTCCGACAAAGCGAATGAATGCCGCTTTAAGCATTCAAAGGCCCATACTTCACAAACCCAAATCCAAGATGTGCAAGCGAACCGTGTCGAGGGATTCATGGCTAGGAGGGTTTAAAAAAGCCTAGTCGCTAACGGTAGCCTGTGGGGCAACAGGGCGCACCCCACAGTATTGTAGCCCTTACCACGCTAAGGCAGGGCACTGGCGGGGCGGACGGTATATTTCCCTAGCGACTCGTGGGATTAACCAGCATGTTGAAAAATTCTAAAATTACAATTGAGGGTTCCGATGCACCCCAAGCATCGGATCAAGAAGAATGCCCGGTGGAAACTGCGGAGTCTGGGGGAACCACCCGCCAGCCTGCCTTAGTAGTACCGGTCGTTGCGATAGCGAACCAGCCTGAGACTGCAGTCAATGGCCCGCTGATCGTGAAAAATGCTCCTGTTTACCAGTTCGCGAAAACTGGTGCAGGGCAGAAGACGGTGGGGACCTACAAGCGATCTCTCTCCGAGGAGAAGATCCTAGGGGACCCAAAACGTGTGAGGACAGGGCCGATAGAGCGGATGATAACTCCGAAACTACCGCCCATTCCGGGACGAAATAGGAGAAAACCTCCTACCATAGATAGTGACGCAATACGCGAACGAGCGCACGTGGTGCTGAGCGACCTCCTGCCCGAGGGTAGCAAGACTAACGTCTACTACACCCTCGAGGAAGTCGCAAAGCTAAACGAGCACATCAGAAGCGCTGGCAATATCAGAAGTGACATCACCAGATCTGGACTGTCACTCACGGTGCTAGTGCGTCAAGCGGAGGAACTCTGGAAGGAGATGCGATCGAAGTACAATATCCTCGCTGAGGAGGCTAGTACGGAGAAAGCTGCGAGATTGTTGCTGGAGGATAGGGTGAAAGCCCTTGAGGTCCACAACGATTCTCACTCTTCCATCGAAGTAGAGGACCAGGTAACCCATAGTGAATTCAATTCGCTACGGGAGCAGAATGCAGCCCTCCAAGCAAAGGTTGAGGAGCTATCCAAAACCATTGCGGAGCTTGCAGCTGCTAAGCCGGCCTCCACCCCAGCTGCGCTCGACAGCGAAGTGTACGCACTTCGCGAGCAGAACCAGGCGCTCAGCGCCGAGGTAGCAGCCCTGAAAGAGACGACCGTCACACCACCTTCGTGTGAGTCTCAATCAGGGGTCCAATCTCCTCTTTCTTCAGAGCTTGCGAAGGCACAGCAGGAAATCCTTATCCTGCGTGAAGAACTGAAGGGCCTCAAAGAGGAGAAGGCCAAGTGGGAGTCGAACCCGAAGCCTGGAAAGTCTGGCAAGACTGGAAAGAACAAGGGCAAGAACAATGGTAAGAACCAACAAAATCAGAAGCCAAAGCAGGTGAAGGGTGGCGTCCAGAACGCAGATCCCAAACCTACAGTTCCAATCACGCCTTCAGGTAGCAAGGAGGTTGGCACCATCCCCGACGGGGAGTCCAAAGGTGACAACTCGGGCGACGAAAGCAGTGATGGAACCGCTAATGATGGTTTCACGGTGGTGAACCGAAGGAAACCTAGGTCTAAGCACAAGCCCCGTACGAGGAACGAGGCTATAGTGATAAAGGCCGATGAGAAAAGTTACGCGAGCCTATTGCGAAACTTGCGCTCCAACGAGGAATTCAAGGAGCTTGGGGAGGCTACTAAGTCGGTGCGGCGAACTCGCCAGAATGAGCTTCTCCTTATCCTAAAAAAGGGTACGAAGCCCAGTTCCGAGTACGCCCGACTGGTTACCGAGAGTGTTGGAAGTGACGAAATCAAGGTTCGGTCACTCTGCTCAGAAACCACTCTCCAGTGTAAGAACCTGGATGAGACGGTGACGGCAGAAGACCTCCTTGACGCCATAACAACACAGTGTCTTACGGGCACCCTTTCGGTACCCGTCCAATTAAGAAAGTACAACCAAGGCACGCAGACGGCCACCTTTAAGCTACCAGCGAAAATCGCGGCCATGGTGCTTAAGGTGGGTAAGATCAAAGTCAACTGGTCAGTATGCCCAGTGTCTGCGATCGAACGCCCAACCGTCTGCTTCAAGTGCCTGGAGTACGGTCACAAGTCATGGTCCTGCAAGGGACCCGACCGTAGTAAGTTATGCAGACGATGCGGAGCCGAAGGCCATCAGTCGAAAGGCTGCACGGCTAAGGCAAAGTGTCTGATCTGCACCGGGGACGATAGCAACCATGTTACGGGAAGCTATAACTGTCCCAGCTTCAGAAGTGCGAACGAAAAGCTGCGACCGTGCAAGTGATACAGTTGAACCTCAATCACTGTGACACGGCGCAACAGCTGCTCTTCCAGACGGTGGTCGAGAAGAAATGTGACATTGCGCTTCTCTCGGAACCATATCAAGTCCCGGAGGGGAATAGGAATTGGTTGAGCGACCCGCCAAAGGCTGCGGCAATCTGGGTTACGGGTCAGTTCCCAATACAAGAGCTAGTAGCAGCAGAGGAGGGCTTCGTGATCGCTAAGGTTAACGGAGTCTTCTACTGCAGCTGCTACGCTCCCCCGAGGTGGTCTATAGACAGGTTCGACAGAATGCTGGATAGACTGACGGACGCACTCACAGGCAAAACCCCCGTAGTGGTGGCCGGCGATTTTAACGCATGGTCCACACAATGGGGTAGCCGCGAGTCGAACCGTAGAGGCCAGGACCTACTTGAGGCACTTGCCAGGCTAAATGTTGATCTAGCCAACGAAGGATTCACGAGTACGTTCCGTAGGAACGGAGTCTCGTCGATCGTTGACGTTACTTTCTGTAGTCCCAGCCTTATGGCAAGCATGGACTGGAAAGTGGACGAGGGCTACACTCACAGCGATCACCAAGCGGTAACGTTTAGGATCTGCCGTGTGGCCCGCGGTCCCGCGCAACCGGCCTCCCGACAAGAGTGCCGGTGGAAGACATCGACCCTTAACAAGGAAGTCTTTGTCGAAGCGCTAAGAAGAGAAAGCGCCACTCGGGACATTCTAGAACTCGACTGCGACGGGTTAATGACCATCCTGACTGGCACCAGTGACGCAGCGATGCTGAGGCAAACTAAGCCAAGAAACGCGCGATCCCCAGTTTACTGGTGGAACGAGGACATAGCAGCCATTAGAGCAGCTAGCCTGAGCGCCCGGAGGAAACTCCAAAGAGCTCGCTCCGACGAGCTGAGGGAAGCCAGGCGGGTGATCTACAAAATCGCCAAAGCTACCCTTAGCAAGGCAATTAAAGAGAGCAAGAGGAACTGCTTCGGCAACCTCTGCCAAGAAGCCAACAATGCACCATGGGGTAACGCCTATCGGATTGTTATGGCTAAGCTGAAGAGTGGCGCGGTTGCCATTGATCGTTCACCAGAAATGATGTCAAGAATCATCGACGGGTTGTTCCCTCATCACGAGGTTGAGCCCTGGCCAACGACTCCCTACTACCATGAGGGGTTGACGGTAGATGAACAAAACATCACGAATGAGGAACTTATCAAAGCCGCATCAGCCCTCAAAGCGAATAAGGCACCGGGGCCCGATGGGATCCCCAACCAGGTCCTTAAATTGGCGATCGAGGAAAACCCGGACATGTTCAGGTCGGCTCTCCAAAAGTGCATGGACACAGGAGTCTTTCCGGACCGGTGGAAGCGACAAAGGCTCGTCCTGTTGCCAAAACCGGGGAAGCCACCTGGCGACCCATCCGCGTATAGACCCATTTGTCTCATAGACACCGCTGGCAAACTGCTTGAGAGAGTTATCCTCAACAGACTAACGATTTACTTAGAGAGGGGTCTTTCAGACCGCCAATTTGGCTTCAGAAAAGGAAGGTCCACGGTCGACGCGATCAAAGCAGTCCTCGAGAAAGCTAAGATTGCAGTCGAGCCCAAGCGTCGAGGGATGCGCTTCTGCGCTGTCATCACCCTAGATGTCAAGAATGCTTTCAATAGCGCCAGTTGGGACGCCATTGCGAGATCCCTCCATAGATTTCGCGTCCCCAACTACCTGTGCAAGTTGCTTAAAAGCTACTTCGAAAACCGAGTCCTTCTCTACGAGACGGACGAGGGTCTTCGCGAACTGATCATCACGGCGGGGGTCCCACAAGGCTCCTTGATCGGTCCTGGGTTGTGGAATGGTATGTACGACGGGGTGCTGACTCTAGAGTTACCGACGGGCGTTAGTATAGTTGGCTTTGCCGACGACATCGTCCTAATGGTGCTCGGTGAGTCACAGCTCCAAGTCGAGGTACAAGCAACCGAAGCAATACGGACAATCGAAGAATGGATGGGATTGCACCATCTAGGGCTTGCGCATCAAAAGACAGAAGTAGTCGCCGTGAACAACTTCAAGTCTGCACAGTGCATTAACGTCAGAGCAGGGAACTGCTCGATCGCCTCCAAGAGGTCATTGCTCTACCTGGGTATCCGGGTAGATGACAAATTGAGTTTCAACAGTCATGTTGATTACGTATGTAAGAAAGCTATGAAAGCGATAGCATCCCTATCTCGTATGATGGGGAATAACTCTGCTGTCAAAAGTAGTAAAAGGCGCCTACTGGCAACAGTGGTCGGTTCTATCCTCCGCTACGGAGCACCGGCATGGGGCGCCGCCTTAGAAGTTAAAACTAACCTACAGAAGGTTACGAGCGTCTACAGGCTAATTTGTCTTAGGGTATGTAGTGCGTATCGCACCACATCAGCAGAGGCGGCCTGCGTATTAGCCAGCATGATCCCAATTGGACTACTCGTCCAAGAAGACATGCGATGCCATGAGCTAAGAGGGGTCAGGAGGCATCGTGCTTCGGCCAGGACAGCCACTATGGCTGTTTGGCAACGAAGCTGGGATGACTCGACCAAAGGGCGATGGACACATCGCATGATACCCAACCTAGAGAGGTGGGTAAACAGGACGCATGGTGAAATAAATTTCTACCTAACCCAAGTCCTATCGGGGCATGGGTGCTTCAGACAGTACCTACACAGATTCGGACACGCAATCTCACCCAATTGCCCGAACTGTCCAGGCACCGTCGAAACGGTGGAACACGTGGTATTTGAATGCCCCCGGTTCCAAAGTAGCAGAGAGATCTTGTTGCTGGGATGTGGTCCTGACACATCCCCAGACAACCTGACAGACAGAATGTGCCAGAGCGAGGAAGCATGGGGTGCAGCTTCCACAGCTATAACGCAGATGATGCTCAAATTGCAAGAGAAGTGGCGCACGGACCAGCGTGCGTCCCGGAACGAAGGGCCCCTGGCCCAGTAGTTCTGTTGATATATTAAAGTTGATATATTAAAATTTGATGAAAAGGCACGCGATGATAGAGCGTGCCTCCCGGAACAGCGTTCCGAAACGAGAGCGCAATTAGCGCTGCTCCTCCCCGACGTAATATCGAAAGACAGTTCCGGGGAGGCTGAAAGCTTACCGTGATATTAGGGCGGGTACGTCCTATGCAAAAGAAAAAAAAAAAAAACAACAGGGGTGCTCAAAGGTTTTGAATGGCGGGCCAAATTTTAAGCACACATGAGCTTGCGGGCCAACTCTGAAAAAAATGTTTATTTAAAAACATTGAATTATGTTTAGACGGAAAATTTATTGATCAGCTAAAATTTTCATTTTAATTATTCCAAGTATTTTTTTTCTTTATTTAAATATTATAAAACGAAAAATTATATTTTTCAACAGTTTTGTTGGAAAAAGCTTATGATAAGTTGGATCAAATTTATTAAAATCAACAAAACTCAAAAAATGATAACAAAGTTAATTTTTCTAAGTGTAAAATAAGTTTGAGGCTCAGCGCAGAAAAAAATGGTACGTTAGCACTTTTTAATAAGTTATAATACCCAGTGTTGCAAATGAGTGATAAAAAAGCTATCAATAGATTATCTCTGCACCAAAAATATCCGAGAGTATAGCGGCCGTCACTATAGCTTGTAAGATCTCTTCTTGTGCCTCGTGAGTCCCAGCGATGTCATTCTCTCTCTATCACTCCTCCCCTTTTCCTCGACTATGCTCTCTCACCGCTGAGTCTCTCAATATCTCCGGAAACTGCAATGAGAGAACGCGAGATGGCGATTAGGAGCCGACCACGCATGACGTCCCGTTAAACTGCGTTTGCGAAATTGGTTTTGTGGCGGCTTTTGTGGTTAAACGCTTTTGCGGTAGGATGATCGTGGAAGCGGGAATGAGAGATAAAAGGAAAATGTCAATCGCGAGTGGGTAAACACGAAAACGTGTTCGGCTATGTTCGGCGCTGAGAGTTTCAATGAAGAGAGAAGAGCAGTGGTATTTGAGGCATGAATATTCATGCGGGATAATTGTATTTGCTGAGAGCTGATATTTTGATATTTCAACAACCCTGATAATACCTATGTTTATGCTATTTTTACAGTTTTCTACTTTAGTAAAATAAGAACGTTTTATAACTCATTTTCAAAAATATTTGATGATATTTTTTTGATGAAATTTCAATTTTTATTAGGAAAGATTTTTCAACAAAATATTAGTTGGGATCAAAGCATGGATAAAATTGTTTGCAAAAAAGCTTATACTACACCTTTCTTTTTTTTTAAGAAAATTAAAATCGTTTTACATATGGTTCAAAGGGCCACTTTACATGATCTTTCAAAACGGGTCCGCGGGCCACAAAAAATCACCTCGCGGTACACGTTTAGCTCGCGGGCCATACTTTGGTCACCCCTGGTCTACTAGCTTTCTATTAATAATAGTAATAATAATAAGTTCAAATTTTTAGTGAAAACTTTTCTAAATAATTTGCTGCAATTGGACAATTTGATATACGGGTTGTCATGATTATTTTTTGCAACTTTTTATAAAATTTGTACACATCCACTCCTATTGGACCCCTCGTTCCGAACTCTGAATACCCATACCGTCCTGCTTTCTGTCGCGGGCCATGTGCCCACAGTGCAGCAGCAGTTTGTGCTCGGCATCGAGTAAAGTGCAATTTGAAGAGCATAAAAAATGCGCATCATCAGGAAATGTGCTTCCATCTCGCAGGAGCAAATCTCCACCGCCAAGAACCTTACACCAGCAGGCCCCAGCGCAGATAGGTTTGAATTCGAAGCCGCTCAGCTCGCACAATGCAAATATGAGGAAATTTATGATTGTTATTTATTAATAAACATAATTTACGGCTTTCTTTCCTCACCTGGAGCTCCTGCGTGTTCGTTGGAGAATGTGCCGAGCAACAGAGTTGTTGATTTACGCGAAAGAAGAGCGAAGATTTGCGCGCCGTTTTTCGGACCAACTCCGGGATATCTTTAATTCAATTCCTTTAGCGCGCGGCCACGCGTGATATACTTCACCGAAAGGGTTTGCGGGACCAATTCGTCGCACTAGATGGCCGACGACGACGACGGTTCCGAAAAATGCCCGGTGACCTCTGGTGGCGGAACATCGCTTCTGGGTCGAAGCCCTCGCTAGGAGAGCCGCAGACCCTTGAAAAATCGACGATTTATGTTTCATTGAAAGAATCCCCCGAGACCGCGCGCGATTTTCACGGTCGATAAATCTGGCTGGTCCGCACGCGGTGTTCCTGGCAGGATTAGGAATCGAACCACTTGTAGGGATTTGCGTGTAAGAGGTGGGTGGACTACCTACTGACAGGAGGGAAATCAATTTTTATTCAATTTTGCATAGAGTGAGGATTACCGGCGTGGAAGTGTCAGGTTGAAATGGTTGAAGAATGTTACACATTCTTTGAAGTGCTTTAGAGAGAAGAGCATTTTTTTAAGAAACTGATTGTTGCTAAATTACGAATTTTAGATATATTACATGAATCTCACAATTTTATTCATTGAATCAAATCATTAAATCCTGTCTCGTGCCAAGCAAATTGATTCATTTGAAAATTGTCCCCCGTGGCCATCTCAACCAGGGGGCTTTCGAGTAGGCGGACGTGCCACGTGCCGCGTTAACTCTGCCTCTCTAAGCCTGTAATTAGCCATATTTTCCACGTTTTCTCAATTTAAAGCACACACGACTGTGGGTAACGCCTTCGGGCCGCCGACTTTTTTTTTATTCACGTTTGACGAACCGTTGCTAATTCCACGCAACATTTTTATGTTAGTCACCTCTTGTGGATTGCGCCAATTCCCGGCTAATCCTTAGAAGAGATTGCTTATCTCTTACGAGAAGTCCATTGAAAAAACGTCGTCGTCGTCCCAAAAGTTCTCACGCTTCGTCAATCCGGTTGATGGATGACAGGGGGGAACCCTCGAAGTGGCCATTTTACGAGCTCCGGAGTCCCAAGCGATTCGTCGTAAAATTGTGCTGATTTTTATTGAAATTATTACAATAGTATAGTGCGCGGAGATCAACCTGTTTGTCGTTTCGAAGAGTGGCAGTTATCCTAGGTCGGACCGTTTTTACGATGCCTCTGTCGGTCCGGATTCCGGTTCCAGGTTCCTCCGAGCCGATTCTGGAAAGGTAGTGCCCAAAATAAAAGTGTTTCCCAATAACGACCATGCATAAAAAGGCGAAGCCTCTATACTGCGCTTGCTCACGGTTACTCATAAGCTGGAGTTTATGTTTGTTTTTTTCTTTTTCGGATTCCTGTCCAGTCGAGGTGGGACAGATTTATTGTTTTATTACGCCTTCATAAGCGATATCAATAAATTCTATTAACAATCTATTAAATGCTCCCAGAGAGAGCGATAGGTGCTTCGATTGTTTATGGGTGTCAGAAATCAAAACGCCTGTTTTAACATATATTTAAGAAACTATTTAGATAGACGTCTCCGAGACAGTTCGCGATGGCGTCAAGTTCCGTCTGGCGTCGTCGATTTGAAGACGACATCGTCTTGTGGTCATCAAAAGCACGGTTTTATAGAGGTGTCAATAAAACTGATAGCTCTGTCAGCGTGTTCCTGACAGTCGGGTGCGCGCTTCGCTGGCTGGTGGGAGATACTGGGTGTAATAAACACACCGTGGCCGGGAGTGGTTCACCTAAAGGTTTTTAGAGAGCGGAAATTTGAAGAAAAAAAAAACGAGAAGTTTTTGCAGAGCTTTTTTTGATTTCCTCACCATACTGAGGAAAGGCTATAAAATCACTCGACAAATGAAATTCTTAATCCTAGGCCCACCTTCACGTATACATATCGACTAAGAATCAAATTCTGAGGAACTGTCTGTGTGTGTGGTGGTTTGTTGATTAAAAAATTTGCACTGGGTTATCTCGGGACTGGCTCAACCGATTTTGTCTGTTTTGGTCTCATTCGATCCATCTTGGGGTCCCATAAGTCGCTATTGAAAATTATAAAGTTTAGTTAAGTACTTCAAAAGAAATGTTTCAATAACGATTTTAACAAAAGTCCGGAAGATTGTAAAAAGAGTGGTTTTTGTAAGAAATCTCACCATGTTTAAAAATTTTAGAAAGGTTTTAGATCTGACAACCCTATCAAAATTTGTAAGCACATAAATTCCTTCGTGGTTCTTAAATTCATGAACACAATTGACGATTACGGGAATGTTTTTTTTTTCTGTGCAGCGGCTTAAACAAAAGTAAACAAGAAAATTTAAGTTTTCTAAGTCTAACTTAACCCTCTACAACCCAACCCCGCCTTTAGACGGGCTTCGATTTAAGAAATCGCCAAAAATCTATTTTCAACCAATTTTTGATCTTTAAAAAGCATTGGAAAGAAGAACTCTTAAAATTTTAGAAAATTTATGGGTTGGAAGTTTTACTTGTTGTATGTGACTTTGCCAATGTTTTAAAAAATGTTTTTTTTTTAGAGGTCAACTTTAGCAGTGTTTTTTACTAACATTTCTTATATTTTAAGTAAAAAGAACCATGCAGTATTTTTCCAAGTGCCTCAGACTATGCCTCTACGCATTTATTTACAATTCAAATGATAATGGTGCCATTTTATAGCAGAAAATGTTAAAAACATGCAAAAAATTAAAAAACTTACTGTAAAAACATGAAAAAATTGGATAGGCAAAATGTAATGATAGGAGATGGTAGAGTAGGCCAAATACTACCAAAAACAAACATAAACTAAGCAAGATAAATGCAGATTAAAATATTAAAAATGAAACAACAAAAACATAAAACAAGAGAAGTAAAGTTTTTCGTAGAACCAAAGTTGCTCAAAATTACCTCCTAAAAATGGGAAAATATAAATTTTCGAAAAAAATTGGGCAGTAGAGGGTTAAACAATCCTCCATTTTCTTATGTCGATATCTCAGCAACTTATGGTCAGCTATTCAATGTTAAAAAATGAAACATTTGTGAAAATTTACGATCTTTTCGGAAACAATATTTTGAATTTTTTTGAATCAAGACTAACATTTCAAAAGGGCATTATATTGAATTTTTGGCTCTTTTGAAATGTTAGTATTAATTTAAAAAGTAAAATAGAAAAAAATGTTTTCGAAAGGATCGAAAAATTTCCCGAATGTTTAATTTTTTAACATTGAAAATCGGACCATTACTTGCTCAGATATCGACATTAGAAAATGGAGGGTTGTTTGGGTGAGACTTAGAAACTTCAATTTTTCTGTTTCTTTTTCTTTAAGCCGCTGTATCTCAGGAAAAAAAAGATGTTTTCAGAAGTGGTCACTCATGGTCCCTTTTTTAAAAAATCGAAAAAGTGCAAATATTTCGCTGAAATCAAACTTTCGGTGGCTATGTCTTGAAAACGGGGCTCTTTATCAAAAAAAAAATGTCAAGTTTTTTTCGATCTAAAATCGAGCAAAAAAAAACATTGCATTTTAAAAATTCACATTTTTTTTAAATTCATAACTCGGCGGCACAATTTTTGTGGCTCAAAAGTGGCGGGGTTTTTCCCTAAAACGTATCAAACAATATTTTTCTATTATATGGTTTCAGTAATGATTTTGTATTTTCCTATGAGAGACATAAACAATTGCAAAAGTGTTCGGTAAGCCTTTTATCCCAAAATATAAATAAAGCAAAAAATGGTAAAACCTTCATTCTAAATCAAACTTGAAACTCCCAAATCCGAAAAGAATGCTCAAATCCATTACTTGGATATAAAGATATATTCCAAATCTTGAGGCTCGTAATCGAACTGGCATGACGTCTCCCCGAAGTTTATCTTTCTGTGTTCACTAATTTATTGAAGAACAGATTCTATCCTGCTGAGATGGATATCTGGCGTGGATGAATTCGTCATCGTTCACTAATCGACAGAATAAACCTTCCTTCTGAAGGTGTTCAGGAATTGGTCAGTTTCTCAATGTAGGTATCACAGTTGAGGCATTTGTTAGGCTATAAAGTGAATCAAATATTGAAATTAGCCAGTACTTAAGAGTAAGAACAAGCTGTTGTTCATGAAACAAGTTTGTTTCTTGTAAATGACTAGATTTATTCCCGCGTTTATTAGGATTGCACCATTGATCGAGCAACTTAATAATCCTTCACAGCAAATCCCCTTTTCATACAGAAAAGCCATCAATCGGCTTAGCTTGGATAACTCAACTCTGCCCGGTTGAGACCAGCCTACAATGTATCGCCACAAAGGACACGCCGGGTTGAGCCCCGTAATCACGTTTTTCACACCTTCACGCTCGGGTTGTTCGAAATCTCTTCAGAAATCTCGACGAATCAATCATGGAAAGTCGCGGCCTGGGCCACTTTGGTACCAGGGCCTGTCTGACGTTACTCGATTTTGATTGGCGATGATAAATCGCGTGGCCTCTGACGCTCAAGATCGCTGTGTTCTGGACAGTTTGGGGTGAAATGGACCAAGTTGTTTGGAAAGAAGACATTTTTGTATTTGAATCTTGTTTATAACAAAATACTGAGGTTTTGACCAGTTTTCTAGTTTTTCGAAAAGAAAATTTGATTTTATTGTTAGTAAAAATATCATGTTTATGTTATTCCTAAAATATGTTTTTTTTGTTATGTCAGAAAACATGCTTAATACCATCTAATAAAAGGATTACCTTGCCCTTACTTCACTCTCCAAGCTCGATAAAAAGTTGCACAATTTGAGCACTGAAAAATAAATAATCCATCTACAGGAAAGTACTGCTCCCATTTAATCTTTGCTGACCGGTCAAAGTCTGACCGTACTAACATTTTTCATGGATTTTCATTTTTCACACTTCGAAATCGTCAGATTTTGCCCGGATCAAAGGTTGTCCTTCATCAATGGCGTCCTCTCGTCTGAATATCCCTTTGGATACATTTTCAAGCAAAAAAACATGCAGAGGGGAATCAGGAGAATGCGCAATAACTGTTACCTCCATAAAGCTCCACGATTAATGGGGCTAATTTATCACAATAATAAAAATGAGCGAAAAGGGACCGACAAAAAAATCTTCCGGTCTACTGCTGGGATCAAACCTTGAGACCAAAGGGGTTGCGATAAACCTTTCCAAATTTGTTTCGTCAGCTTCTTGCATGAATGAACAAAAAAAAAGTTCATAAAGAATCCTTTATTTCAGGAACTCAGGAAATGAGTCGGAGGTCCTCAACAAAAAGACCACAAACTGTGTGCGTTAATTTGTATCGCGTGCTGCAGAACAATTTCCGCGAGGGGCTCCGCGTGATACCGGGCATAATTTAGAACACCCAAATGTTTTGGGTTGGGCCTTCAAGTAGGGGGCGAACACCTTTAATCAGGCTGAGAAGTGCTACCGATAATAAAAAAAATTCAAACAAATTATCGATTTGTGTCTCAAATTTAAAAAATTTCCTGACATGAAACTAGCTAAAAAAAAAAACAAAAGTGGGTTATAATTGAGAAAATTCACTTCTTAGTTCAATATCAACAGTAAAATATGCGTTTGCATTTTATCCCCTAAGTAGAAGGGAGGATGTGAACGAAGGGGCACAGTCGCGTCATCAGCACAAGTTCAAAGGGAACGCGAATCAGGCCTTTTAATCCAATAAAATCAGAATTTTAGATGACAAACGAGGTTTTCGCGTTGGTGAAATTACTGAGCTGGGTGGAATATGAATGAGAATTTGGCCGAATAGTATGATGGGTGTATTTTAATGTGATTGTTTATAATCATTTTTTTTCGTCATTATAACTTTATACCTTTGTTTAATGTTATTTTGTGAATTTCATAAAATTAAATAATATCAAATGTAAAAAAAAACTTAAAAAAATTACAGCTTTTTTTTTGTTGGGTTGAGACCACTGAAACCATGATTTTGATCTATTGCGGTATACCCATTTTGTTATCGCAGACTTCAGGATGACACGATACCATTTAGGATAGCGGTCATTGGCTGACGTTGCGGTATGCCCCATTCAGGTATGATTTCTAAAATGAAATCAACAACCTTACTGGAGTTTTCTTGCCAGATCTCTTTCGGGTTTAAATAGGCCTGTTAAGAATCTGCCTTCGCCTTGCAGATAGTGCGCTGCAGTCGCATATTAGATGTTTTGATGTTTCGGTTTCACAGTCACAGAACCGACAGATTTGACTAACCTAGCTTTTTCAAATCGTCTCCGTCGTGCTAACTTGTCGTACGTGCATTTTGGGCCAAATTGAGTTAAGAACGCCATTTTGTGCAGCTCACAATGCCTCATCTTTTGACCTTCACAGATCCCCAAAATTCGATTTCAGTCCTGAGATATTCAATGAAAACCAAAAAAGCTCCGAAATTTTTTGTCACTTTTCATATGAAAGTAGTTTCAATGTTGTCGTGCTATCTTATCACTCCCTGAAAATAGATGTAAGTGCGACAACTGGCCAGAGGGATTTCAGTTCAGAATGCGTTTGACGCACGTACAAGTTAGACTACCGTAAACATTTGTAATTATAACTCGGGACTGCAGCAACCAAATTCAACCAAACTTGGGGGCAAAGCACAGAATGGTCAACCAAACAAAACGTGATTGTTATTGTTTAGATCGCGTGCTCTCGTTTTTTGTTTATTCAAGGTCAAACATTAAAACGCGTTTTTCTCGGAACGTCGAAATGGCGGGTGCGACAAGATAGCACGACGACGTCGAAATGATATCTAGACGGACAGTGTCCTGTTATAACCCCGATATAGATATTAAGATATCTCTTGTTCAGATTGAGTTTTTTTTTTGATTTTTGATTAGAGGAAGATGAACTGCCTAGATTGTCTCAGTAATTGTGTTTTCGTACAGTTCAACTGAATCGTCTTTTCCTCATATTTTACAAACTCCATTTTTAATACGCTTTTTGAGACCCCGCAGAAGGGTTCTGGGCCAATGAAGTGCCCTTCTGACCCATTTCTAGCAAGTAAGTCGGCTTTTTCGTTTCCATCTATACCCCGGTGACATTTCAGCTTGATTTAGCAATTAAAATTCTGGCTTTGAGTTGGAAGAGTCCCAACTAAACGACCTGCTCAATTTACACTTCCAATAAGATTTGTTCTCTTTTTATAAAATGACTGTTGGATAAAATGTATGATCCTGTTGGACTGGAGTGATGGTCCTGTTGGTGTCAAGGATACACAAATATATAAATTTGAATATCAGTTTCTTTGTAGGAATTTGCTCTAACATTGCTGAGGTTTTATGAATGATATATTTATTTTATTTCGATATATTTATATTTTATTTCGATATATTTATATTTAATTTAGTATTAAAGTATATGTAATAAACGTTTCATGCATTTTGTATCATTGGTTCGTTCATACCAGTTTCCATACAATGTTGGCAGCTGTGTAAACCAAATTTTCATGTAAATTTTACAAAAATCTGTATTTCGAGGAGAAGATTTCTGATCGATTTGATGTATTTAGCATAGTTGTTGGCTGCAATGAGGACTATTCAGAGAAAATAGTAATGCTCTTAAAAAGTAAACCCATTTGTATTAAGGTGAATCGGGACGATAGTTTCTGAACAACTAATGTTCAACTTAAATCAATTTCTGAAATCGACAGATTGTGTGCTTTTGACCTTTTAATTGTCTTTAATAAACGAAACTTCGTAAGTAACCGAATTTCCCTTAAACTGAGTTTTAAAACTCGAGTTGTGGTAAGTTTGTTTTTAGGATTAAAAACTTCATCATTCCGGTACGAGAATCGAAATCACGACCTCTGGATTGGAAATCCAGCACGCCGTTAGTCGAAACCCATCCCCTACCGGTCAGTATTCCTAGTGAGCAGATTTACACTTTGAAGGGATCTGACTTGCCGAGCCAGACAGGAATCGAACCCATCACCTTCCGCTTACAAGGCGAAACACCTAATATTTTATGAATATTTCTGAACTCGACAGATTGTTTGTCATCGTAATATTTATCGTCTGCAACATACAGAACTTGTTTATGTTTCGGCATTTTCCTTAAGGTACTTTAAAAACTCCAGTAGTGCCAATATGGCGCTGCCTTCCTATTTCACCTCAAATAACTAATTTCTTTGAAAAGTGAAATACGTAATTCCGTTTTTATCATGTGTTTAAGATGGCCGTAAAAGACATCTTTTGAGCCACATAATCATTTTTGGACAGGACAAAACGGTAGCTCAGCTGAGATTTTAATGTTAGAAATAAAAAAAATAAGCATAACATTTCATAAGGGTCAAAACTAGTTTAAATTACTCTGTCTGTGCGACCTTAGTCGAAGACGGTGCAATAATCAACAAATTTTTATTTTTGCCACTTTTACATGTGTTAAAATTTACATTTTTAGTCATAGTTTTTTAACTGAGAATTAAAAAAAAAATATTATATTTTAAAAATCTGGAGCAACACGAGAAAAGGGCGGATAAGCGTTTTGAAATCTAGAACTATTTTGCAAATTCCGAGCCAACAGGTAACTTTTTCACAAAACTCGATGTGTTAAACAATAGCTGGCCTTCTCAGCTACCGTAGCGAGTTTTGTTAAATAGTTACCTGTGGTTTCGGAATTTGCAAAATAGTTCTAGCTGTCAAAATGCTTATGCGCCCTTTTCAAATGTTGCTCCAGAAATCTGGTCCAAATTTGTCATCAAAAAAAGCATTTTTTTCGATTAAGTGTACCTTTTTAAGTGATGCCAGGGTAGCAAACATGTTGAACAACAGTTTTAGTAATCATGTAATAATAACTAGTGTTCAACACGTTTGTTACTATGGTAGCTATTTGAGGGTTAATTCCAAGTAGACAAAAGATATTTTGGATTATTTGAAAAAGTTGCCATTTTTGTTCGTTTCTGAAAATATTTGTTTCAAAAAGCTGAGAAAATTCTGTACAATTTTCCTTTTTAGACAATGAAAATCCGATAAGTTTTGCCAAGTTTTTCGAAAGATAGTAACATTTTACCAAGATTTTTGTTTACATTGGTTGCCGAAATATCGTCACTGATTAGTAAACACTCAACACATTTAATTCTATAATTTTTTGTTCTTTACAGTGCTTCATCTCGGCATTAAATTGAAAAAAAACCATGGACACTATTATTATACTATGTTTTGTTTTTTAACCAGGAATTAACTCTCAGATGGCAATTACTTTAAAAAAGTATGTTTTATTAAAAAACGATAAGTAATTTTTTCTGCAAATCTGGCAGTATTTTAGAATGATTTTGGAAAATTTCATGATTATTTATAACATCTCCGTTAAAAATGTTTAACCCATACTTCTCTGTGGCTTGAAATTTGCTGTTTGATCCTCTATAACTTATAACAGAAATAAAAAATGAGTAATAAGGTTTTTGGGAATTACACTTTTGGGTAAAAAAGTTAATTAAAAAAATGGGTAAATACGTTTAGGATAGAAATTTTAATTGTGAATAATCCTTAGTTATAATTTCTACAAGCTGCTGATGAGTACAATATATATAGGAAAATCTTTTGAAATCTTTAAACATTGATGTAATATGCCTTTTTAAGCATAGGGAAGCCCCAAAAAGTTTAAGCAAAAAAAAGATCATGAAATTGGTCGATTTTGCTGGGTCAGCAGCATAAACAAAAAAAACCTTTTTGGGTGTATCAATAAAAATATGTCCTTTTTTCATAGACACCTTTAAAAAATCTATAAATTTCCAGTAGAAAAAAAACCCCAAAAACACTGTCCACTTTAAAACCCCTACCCAGCTCGCAAGTCCTTCCACGGCGAAGACCGTGCCCCGCTAAAGTCATTATTTATTCGCATGGGGTAATTCAATTTTCGATTGCTCTCAATAAAAAGGCAAACTTTCGACAACAACAGGACCTTTTTGCGTCGAGGTAGAGGGGGCGGAAAAGCCATCGCAAGCAATAAAAAAGCCGTCCCCCACTCGTGGGGTGGTATCTTTTGTGCAACTTTAGTGCTATAAGGGATCTCGCCGAGAGGCTTTAGGGTGGATAAATGCTTAAATAATTTTTAGAGGGTGAAAGAAAAGTGAGAGAAATTTAAATATTATAATACAGTTAAACCTCGCATATGCAACTCATATGGGGGTTTCTTATGCGAAGCACGCATATGCGAGGTACAGGGCTTATGGGATTTTGGCTATATGGGAGACATGGCCTATATTTTTATAAAAAATCATCTTAACTATACAAATTTATAGTGTTTTGGAATCGTTATGAAGTCAGCTATACAGCTACACCAAATTTACAAGGTTTACGATGTTCTAGGTCATCCGAAACTTCCTCAAGTTAAGGCCTATGTGTTCACCGCCGTACAAGTATGAGGTAGGCGATTGTGACTGTGGTTTTTGACCTCAGATCATATCCAGATAGCCTCAGAGAGATTCAGGGACTAGTCTATCGATGTGTGGTGATGTTCTGGGTCTCCTGTAGAGTCCCGGGAGTTACGACCGATGAGTCTACCGCCGTAACCAGATAGAGGTCGGAGATTTTTGACCTCAGATCATATCCAGATAGCCTCAGGGAGGTTCAGGGACTAGTCTACCGATGTGTGGTGATGTTCTGGGTCTCCTGTAGAGTCCCGGGAGTTACGGCCGATGGGTCTACCGCCGTAACAAGATAGAGGTCGGAGGTTTTTGACCTCAGATCATATCCAGATAGCCTCAGGGAGGTTCAGGGACTAGTCTACCGATGTGTGGTGATGTTCTGGGTCTCCTGTAGAGTCCCGGGAGTTACGGCCGATGGGTCTACCGCCGTAACAAGATAGAGGTCGGAGGTTTTTGACCTCAGATCATATCCAGATAGCCTCAGGGAGGTTCAGGGACTAGTCTATCGATGTGTGGTGATGTTCTGGGTCTCCTGTAGAGTCCCGGGAGTTACGATCAATGAGTCTACCGCCGTAACAAGATAGAGGTCGGAGGTTTTTGACCTCAGATCATATCCAGATAGCCTCAGGGAGGTTCAGGGACTAGTCTATCGATGTGTGGTGATGTTCTGGGTCTCCTGTAGAGTCCCGGGAGTTACGACCGATGAGTCTACCGCCGTAACAAGATAGAGGTCGGAGGTTTTTGACCTCAGATCATATCCAGATAGCCTCAGGGAGGTTCAGGGACTAGTCTACCGATGTGTGGTGATGTTCTGGGTCTCCTGTAGAGTCCTGGGAGTTACGGCCGATGGGTCTACCGCCGTAACAAGATAGAGGTCAGTGGTTTTTGACCTCAGATTCTATCCGGATAGCTTCAAAGAGGTTCGGAGACTAGTAAACCTATATCTAAAGATGTTCTAGGTCATCTGTAGAGTTCCGGGAGTTACGGACAGTAAGGCCGTAACTCAAGAGAGTCTAAAAAATTCCCTGAAGGTATCCGGCCTTAACTCCCGGGACTCTACAGATGACCAAGAACATCACCACATCGGTAGACTAGTCCCTGAACTTCTTTGAGACTATCTGGATATGATCTGAGGTCAAAAACCTCCGACCTCTATCTTGTTACGGCGGTAGACCCATCGGCCGTAACTCCCGGGACTCTACAGAATACCCAGAACATCACCACATCGGTAGACTGGCCCCTGAACTTCCCTGAGACTATCTGGATATGATCTGAGTTCAAAAACCTCCGACCTCTATCTCGTTACGGCAGTAGACCCATTGTCCGTAACTCCTGGGACTCTACAGAAGACCCAAAACATCACCACACATCGGTAGACTAGTCCCTGAACCTCCCTGAGGCTATCTGGATATGATCTGAGGTCAAAAACCTCCGACCTCTATCTTGTTACGGCGGTAGACCCATCGGCCGTAACTCCCGGGACTCTACAGGAGACCCAGAACATCACCACACATCGGTAGACTAGTCCCTGAACCTCCCTGAGGCTATCTGGATATGATCTGAGGTCAAAAACCTCCGACCTCTATCTTGTTACGGCGGTATACTCATCGGTCGTAACTCCCGGGACTCTACAGGAGACCCAGAACATCACCACACATCGATAGACTAGTCCCTGAACCTCCCTGAGGCTATCTGGATATGATCTGAGGTCAAAAACCTCCGACCTCTATCTTGTTACGGCGGTAGACTCATCGGCCGTAACTCCCGGGACTCTACAGGAGACCCAGAACATCACCACACATCGGTAGACTAGTCCCTGAACCTCCCTGAGGCTATCTGGATATGATCTGAGGTCAAAAACCTCCGACCTCTATCTTGTTACGGCGGTAGACCCATCGGCCGTAACTCCCAGGACTCTACAGGAGACCCAGAACATCACCACACATCGGTAGACTAGTCCCTGAACCTCCCTGAGGCTATCTGGATATGATCTGAGGTCAAAAACCACAGTCACAATCGCGTACCTAATACTTGTACGGCGGTGAACACATAGGCCTTAACTTGAGGAAGTTTCGGATGACCTAGAACATCGTAAACCTTGTAAATTTGGTGTAGCGGTATAGCTGACTTCATAACGATTCCAAAACACTATAAATTTGTATAGTTAAGATGATTTTTTATAAAAATATAGGCCATGTCTCCCATATAGCCAAAATCCCATAAGCCCTGTACCTCGCATATGCAACTCTTGCGACAAAACCGAATCAGGTGGAATGACTCGTATATGCAAAGTTGCATATGCGAGGCGCTCTTATGCGAGGTTTGACTGTAATGTTAAAAGAGAGAAAGAAAGAAAACTTAGTTGTATGTGTTGATATTTCCAGCCACGCCCATTTTTGTTTATTTTATGTTTCTCATTCGCTTTCAAATTGCTCGACTTATGTACAAAAATTCAAAAGAGAGCGAGAGAGACTTGTTTCCATGTTGGCTCTCTCCCGAAAGCTCGCTCTTTCACAAGGCAAACATAAAAGAGAGCGAGCGAAGGAAGATGAGCTTGGCTTTCAAAATGAAAGGGCTCTTTGTGTCCGACGGAGGGGGTGAGTGTTTTGTTCATGAATGGACCTCACAGCATCCGCTGATCATCTCGAGCGAGCATTATGATGAGCAAGCGCGTACGAAATGATGGAGTCGCAAGCGGCGAACGCAAAATGAGCGAGCGCACGGAAACGAGAAAAAAAAGAGCGAACTTTATCTCGTGTGAACGGCAAAATGAGCAGTCTTTCGATTTGATCGGATTCGGTCAGGTGTTTTGCGGCGGACGACGGCGTCGGCGGTTTTTCGTTTGAGTTCGCATTTGTTTGTGGTGGCGTTCCGTCGGCGATTTCGTCATCGTTGTTTTGCCGCGGGACTCGTGAGCGAAATTGACGCGCGATTGACAAGCCGCTGCGACGCGTTTCGTGTGCGTCACAGTTGAGCAAAGGCATGAGCATTCATGAGTGAGTGAGAATTTGGTTAGCGACGGTACTTTTATAAACGGGAAACTTGGGTGAAATTTCCAGTAGTTGCTCGTCGTTTTTATCTTTGGGAGTGCAGGATAGATGTTGACCAGTGATCATGGATTGAGTGGGATTAATGTGATAAGTGGTCTCAAGCGAAACGTAAATTTGCATTGTGTATAGTTTGTGTAAAAGCAACTTAGTTTTCGTCGCATCATAGTTTAGTTAAATGGATATAAAAGTAGAACAAATGAAGGTAAGTTAAGAGATTTGATTTCAAACAAAAAATTCTGTAACATTAGTTAATAAAATCTTACTGATGACTGGTTAGTTGATTCAGCTTAACAACAATATATTTTCAAAAAACTTCAAAATTTCAAAGGAAATTTAAGTGCAATAAGCTGAAATCATTTTAAAATGCATTCCCCTGCGTTTAGAATCATTTTAGCATGTTCGGGTTTATTCAAACATCACTTAAATTTAGTGGATTTTCGAGGTACAGTACCGCAAAAAGTTATTTTTACATAAAATTGTTTTCGTCAAATCTTATTTTTTTTAAACTAATGATTGCATCAAATGTACGGGTGTATAGTGCATTAAAAAAAAAAATCATTGAAATATGGGAATTTTTGCTTGTAAATTTCAATTTTACTTATTTTTATGTATTTCCAGATTTCTAAATTTAAATTAATGTTTTTAAAGAAAATTTTCAGATTCCCGACATTCAAATGGGTTTGATTGCCAACCTGAATGTAATGTGAATAATTGTTTTGAAAAAATCCACGATTATTACAGTTCAGACTAGTTTATTCAAAGTCCGTAAAAACATTTTACTTTGGATAATCGAATCATAATTTTTGTTGCTGTTGTTATTTTACTTAAGATCTTTGTGTTCAAATATGAGTCCAAAGTTTAAAGTGTTTTGGGAATTTTGATTTTCATTTGACAGTCAATCATGGCCTATCTACAATCACTTTACTTAGAAAATTGCTCTTAGCTTAGGAATTTGAATCAATGGAAGGAAATGAATATATCTTCTAGAATGGAAAAGTAACCAAATTAGAAACTTGACGTGGAAAATTTCAAAATCTATTGTAGGTTGACGTTTCCATATCAAAGGTTAACAAACAACTGCATAGCAACCTATATCACCCAGCAAGTTTTCTAAGTTATTATAGTTGACGGCCGTAAGTTGCGTACTTTTTTAAGTAACTTATCTATTTTACTTTACTTATATATTCTAAGCTAAATGATTGTAGATAAGCCATCACTCGAATTTGACTTATTTGGGGTTGCTATGCTCGAATTTGATCTGAAATTTAATAAAGTAATAAATAATAAATAATTTATTTATTTTTCCATCATCCACATTAAATCATCCGATGTTTCTTGGAAGACCCATCGGAAAAACGAACTTTGGATAATACAAACATTGAATAATTGAGGCTTCGGAGGAGAATTTTTTTTGGTATGTTGAAATTCTGGCTTGTGATTTCAATTATTATATTTGTTTTATTCCCCTCTCGACCTCGACCAGAATCAAGGGACAAAAATTTGAAAAATAATTTTATCCTAAGTAAAAAAATAACATTTTACCAAATTTGGTGAACGTTGGGACCAAATAAACAAAAAATATGCCCAATATAAAAATATACACGTCATCCGCTAAAGACGTACTTCATATTTAAATGACTTTAACAATCAATAAGATTTGTTCTAGAAACGTAAATCTTCCCAACACAATCCTCCAACCATAATAAGGATTCATTGATAAGAATCTAAGAAATTGAAAAAACCGTAAAAATCACTTTGATCCGTTGTCACCCTCACTGACGCTTTTTAACAATTTGACTGCTTTTTCTAAGACCATAATCTAACCTATCCACCTTTCAGCTTCATTTCGTTCATTTAATATTTGAGAGTTTAATTTCACCAAAAAGCCCGTAATACCATTCCAATTTAACTGCTTCTGTTCTATATTTCTGAAAGTTTTATTTTGAGAAGATTGGATGGAATGGTCTGCATATCCGCTGGAAATTAAGTCTCTATACACATGTGAGTGCAAAGTGAATAATTTATTTTATTTATGAGTATAGAATGCATTCTTGAGATTTAATTGTCTAAATTTTAGGTATTTCTTCACTATTAGTGTATTTCACCAATCTTAGGATTTGTTAGCCTTTGAAGAATCCAAATTTATGAAACGCATGATCACTCAACAGACAACCTTTTTGAAATTTATAAAGGCAGCGGTCTACCTTTATCAATCAAAATATGCCAACAAAACGAAGTTAATCATCTCAATGCCTTTTTTTAATTCTAAAATATCGAAGCAAAAATGAGATTTTCCAACGCTCTTTTTGTTTTACTTGAAAAAATTTCTTGGAGAATTGACAATAAACTTGAAATTACTTTTATTTTTCCCTGCAAATCATGGTACCCCTTCAGAGTTTTTTTTTTAAATTTGTTTAATAAAAACAATCTTATTCGTCAAATGCAATTTTTTTGCACACGCTTTTTTTTTGATAATCGCGCCTAGTGAATGCAGATTTTTTATTCAAAACTGCGATTTTTTCTTGAAATTTGTGAAGCATTTTTACTTAAAAATTGATATTTTTTGATAGATTTTAACAAAAACATTGAAAAAAAAATACAGCAATAAAAATATGTCGATGGAAGGTGAAGAAATTCGAAGATCCCAGAACCCCAGTGTACGAATATTTAATTCTGAATAATGCCCAGGATTGTTTGTCGAAAATTAATCGTAATAACTGTGTTACTTGAAACTCGCATGATGATTCAACTAGTAAAATTAGTAGTAAGTAAAGTAAAACAATATAAATGTACTAAAAAACACGGAGTTACAGACAGAGAGAGTAAATTTAAATTTTAAGAATGAAATCTTAAGGTTTTACTTAATAAACAAACAAAAATCAAGGTTATGTCAAAATATTTCCGGATTTAATGAACTTAGCATATTACTCAATTTAGCTTGATTCCAATGCCAAGGGATTTGTTATATAACTCTGCTAATTACTTTACGGCATATCCCGTAAGGCTACAAGCTGATTTGCTTCCGCGACATACCACGCGCGAGGCCAACCATAAAGCAATAAAGGAAAAAAAGCGAGTTCCTCGTCCGTTCGAGCCTTGCAGTCGTTTGCAGTTTCTTTTTTCAAAATATAAAACAAATTTGACCTTTTTTCCAAGATGAAAAGAATGAGTCGATTCCTTCAAAACCCTCACACAGCAATTGGACGAGGTCAAGCACGGCCACGGTCTCGTCACACTCGATTCCGCCGTGAAAATTGGGATCTACCCGTGGAGAAATCACGGTCACAGTTTTTAAGGCCTTACGCCCCACGAAGAAGATGCCGAAGAAAAACAAAAAACCTAAATCTATCCACGCATAAAAATTATAAATGATCCAGGAATAATGTTGGAAATTTTTCTATAAAATCCTAATGCCTTCTCGATCCTCAAACGCTTTTTTGTCGGTTGGTTTCAGCATCCCGCGGTCAAGATTGAGTAATAGCTGAGTCGGTTACGGATTTTACCGAGACCTTGGAGATGCGCCTTGGCGAGATTTGGCCTTTGGAAAAAAAACTGTAGCTGAATTTGGGGGCCTTTGGCGTTTTCTCTAGTTCTTGCGGCGCACCACTTGAAAAAAACAAACAAATGGCCATTCATCGATTCATTGCCGCCACCAGAATCCTGCTGGGTGTAACGAATTCTTTGGTTCTTTTGGGCGCGTGCAGTAACGGCAGATGAAATCGGCCCTCCCTCCACTCTGCTATTCGTTGCCCATCATCGCCGGTCCTCAGCTGTCCCCGAAGCTCGTACCAAACTGCAGATTTTCACACTAATTTCCGATAAAAATGTTAATAAATAACAAATAGTGGAAAGATGGACCGAGACCGAAAAAACAAAAAATAACCAAAAACGAACCCCTAATCTCACCTGGGCCCTGACAGTTGTGAAATTTGGCAATCGAAGTCCTTCGAAAAAAAAAAACAACCAACAGTTTTACTACACACACTTTTGTCCCTTTTTGGCCGAAATATGGGTGTGAGGAATGAGCCGGAAAGGACGAATCACACAAAGGTGAATGACAAGAGAAAAATTACATCAAACATTTTATTTGCTTTTGAAGGTCCGTTTTGTCTAGCGCTAACCTCACGTTAAGGGTGCGCGCTTGTTAAGTGGGCCGTTTTGGCTTTTCGTACCTTGGGATTTGGCTTGTTTTGGAATGGTCGAACACTTTTTGGAATAGGGTCAGTGCTTCTGTTGTTGAACGAAATTTTGTTTTGATCGAAATTTTGCTCCTTGAAATCGAAAAATCATCTGCAGTCAAAAAGAATATTGTTTGCACATTTGAACAGAATATACAAACATCATATTTTTATCCATCTTTTCTTGTTTATGTTATTTTAAAAAATATCAAAAAGAGAATAAATGAGGCTAAATAAACTTGTATAATTCAACTAGTTATAGCTTTTGTTGAGGTGATTTTTTCCATCAGAGACACGAAAATATGTATTTCTGTTAGACTGTGATCACCTCAACTCAACAACATGTGTATTTTAAAAGAAGACGAAATGTTTGACAAAGTTCAACCAAAAATTACACATTGCATTCTTATGTATCATTGGGAAAAATAAGACAGTTTTTTCAATTACTATTATGTTTTATCTCGTTTTTCTTCGGAGATGCGAATGTGTCGAAAATAATATCCTCAACGTTTTACAGACTTTGTCTCACTAGATACAATATAAATATATTAGCATACTTAGCTAAGAGACATATTTTAAACAATTTTGCAGATTTGCATAATCAGATGTAGGATCTTTCTGGCTCACTTTAATGCTTTAATTCAAGTTGTTTATTTCTTGAGTAAATCTCAACTTTTTATGGGCAGGTAAGTATAGTCCGGACTCGATTATTAAAAAAAATTGATTTTCCAAAACCTGAATGTTCGAAGGTTTCAACAGAAAAAAATCTATGCTTTACAAAGAAGTATTTAGACGGCTGCAACTGTTTTGCAAATTCCGAAACAACAAGTATATAATAAAGTGCTGAAGTAACAGGGGAGGCCAGTTATTACTTTGAATTTGGAGAAAATGTTAACTTATTTTTTGATTCAATTTGGTGTTTTTGGCAAAGCTGTAGTTTATGACTAGGACTGTTAAGAATGTTTGACACACTTTATAAAAAACTCATATTTGAATAAATTTGTTATCACTCAAAGATGAATTTAGACGTATATTTATTTAGACTTTGATTTTTTTGGGACGAAATGATGAATCTTTTGCATTAAGATTTTTCTGACAAATTCGGTTCTTGAGTAATGATGTTTTGATTAAATATGGTTATTTTTTTATATTTTCAGATATATATATTTACTATTTACCGAATCACGTAACAATTTTGATAGGCTGGTTCATAGAGATTTGATTTGGAGTTTCCTGCAATTATATCTTATTCTATTTACTGTCAGGTATCAGAAGGTTCAATTAAAAGTAATTAAACAAAAACGAGAGAAAATTTTATTAAAAACATTGTAAATATTGATATGTACAGAAATTCTGTTAAAAAATCTAAATAAAGCTTGCGATTTTTGCACCTTCTGAAACAAAAGGTATTTTTGACTAAATTTTAAATGAAAATTGTAAAAAATCGCATTTTCAACTAATAGTGGAGGTAGGACACTATTTAAATAAAAATATTGAAAAACTGAGAAAATTTCTATCAATTCTTTAGGACTTCTAAAATTATGTGTTATAAGATATCTTAGGTTCTGTTACAACGATTTACAATTCAAAATACTAATTTCTAAATGTTAAGGTAGGGGAAATATACTTATTTTTGTCACACTAAGCTTTTCGACCTTTATCATCACTTTTTCAGTTAAAAAAACTACTATTTTTAACCTTCTATAACCAAAACCCGCCTCTAGGCGAGCTTTGATCTTAAAATTCAACCAATTTAAATCTTTAAAAAGGATTGGAAAGAAGAATATAAGATTCTATGGTTGGACGTGTGACTTGTTTTATGCGACTTTGCCAATGTTTTTTAAAATGTATTTTTTTCTGGGGTCAACTTAGGCTGTGTTTCTTACTAACACTTTTCTATATAATGTGAAAATAAATATGTAGTATTTTTTGTATTATCCAAGACTATGTCTCTAAGCATTTTTAAACAATTTAAATGATAATGGTTTCATTCTAGAGTAAAAAATGTTAAAAAAACACGAAAAAAATTTAAGTAGGCAAAGGTAATAATAGGAGGTGATAGTATTAACCACATACTATCAGAAACAAACATAAACTAAACACGAAAAAATGCAAATAAAAGTACTAAAAGTTGAACATGAAAAACATGAAACAAGAGAGGTAAAGTTTTTCGTAGAAAAAAAGTTGCTCAAAATGACCTCCTGAACACGGAAAAAATAAAAAATTGGGCAGTAGAGGGTTAAAGTAAAGTATTTTGGATTTGATATTTTGAAATATTTAGAATATTTTGCAGATTTCCAAAAAATAAAAGTGGGTTTCTAATTAAGGGTGCACAGCAACGAAGGAAGTTGTTGCCTTCTTATTCCAAAGTTGACAAACTTACGGACCCAATCCTGCAATAATCTGATTGTAAAAATAAGCAAATTTTGTTGAAAATCGCTTAGTAGACAGTACTTTAAGGGATGAATAAAAAATTATATGGATAGTTCCCGTAGTTTCGAAAATACTACAATATCTGTAACAAAAATCTTGGTGTAAAAGCTCTGGTTGATGTGCACCGTTAAACATTAAAAAACTTTAAATAAAATTTGTACCAGCCTTAACATTTTCTGATCGGATGAATATTTTCCATGTTATCCTCGATATAATATTTACAACTAAAAACTAATTTTCCTATATTTAAATTCTTTGCAACGCCATAACTTAAGGGGTTTAATACATGTAATTCGTCAAAAGTGTCAGCGGTTGGTATGAGCACACATTCAAACTTTTTTTAAATCTTTTTGCAGGGCAATAAAATATACAGTATGTAAAAAAAGTATTTACACCCCTTGGGCACTATGCACATTTTGTGATGAAACATGTAAACAATTTTAAGTTTGACAGGAACCTAGTACTACGTTTTGTTCTGAAACTCATGCCAAACATTTTGCAAAAAAAAGCTCAAGAAAAGATGATTTCTATAAAAAGTTATATAACATATACTATTACAAAAATCAAAAAAGATGCAAAACAAGTTTGTACACCTTTCGAAAAATTTACATAAATAAAGTTATTTGTTGACAAATTACCATAAATCCAGTCTCCCAACTCCAAATAGGCATCCTTGACTGATTTAGATTTTTCGTTGGAATTTCGTACCAACCCGGAATTACGACGTCGGAAAATCCGCCGGCATCCGAACCAGTCCACTGTTTACAAGTCAACCTATGAGGAATCGGAAAGGTCATAAAATTTCCGATCTTTTGATACCCAAACATCTAGGTTTTCTTTAAAATCTACGTTTTTAAATACCTGGGCAAAAAAAAAAAAAAAAAAAAAAAAAAAAAAAAAAAAAAAAAAAAAAAAAAAAAAAAAAAAAAAAAAAAAAAAAAAAAAAAAAAAAAAAAATTCTTAAATTCTTAAATTCTTAAATTCTTAAATTCTTAAATTCTTAAATTCTTAAATTCTTAAATTCTTAAATTCTTAAATTCTTAAATTCTTAAATTCTTAAATTCTTAAATTCTTAAATTCTTAAATTCTTAAATTCTTAAATTCTTAAATTCTTAAATTCTTAAATTCTTAAATTCTTAAATTCTTAAATTCTTAAATTCTTAAATTCTTAAATTCTTAGATTCTTAAATTCTTAAATTCTTAAATTCTTAAATTCTTAAATTCTTAAATTCTTAAATTCTTAAATTCTTAAATTCTTAAATTCTTAAATTCTTAAATTCTTAAATTCTTAAATTCTTAAATTCTTAAATTCTTAAATTCTTAAATTCTTAAATTCTTAAATTCTTAAATTCTTAAATTCTTAAATTCTTAAATTCTTAAATTCTTAAATTCTTAAATTCTTAAATTCTTAAATTCTTAAATTCTTAAATTCTTAAATTCTTAAATTCTTAAATTCTTAAATTCTTAAATTCTTAAATTCTTAAATTCTTAAATTCTTAAATTCTTAAATTCTTAAATTCTTAAATTCTTAAATTCTTAAATTCTTAAATTCTTAAATTCTTAAATTCTTAAATTCTTAAATTCTTAAATTCTTAAATTCTTAAATTCTTAAATTCTTAAATTCTTAAATTCTTAAATTCTTAAATTCTTAAATTTTTAAATTCTTAAATTCTTAAAAAATTAATTAATGTACTATTATTTTGAAATTTATGATTTTACATTTTTATCAAATTATGATCACATTCCGAATTAGGTCTTGATTGAGCTATTCAATCAAAAATGCTTTTCAAAAGTTTTAAATAAACAAAAGGGTGTTGATATGCCAACATTTGGTGCTTGATGGAAATGTATGCTATTGTCCTATGTACGCAAGAAATAAGTTAGATACATCTTGGATTTAAACAATCCAACTTATCCTTTTTGTAATGTAAAAAAAGTAGAACTCTAAAACAGTAAAGTATCTACTTCCTGCTAACTAAACATTTATTTGCATTGTCAATGGGCTTGTTTTAAATGTTTGATTTAATCAGCTTGTGTGGGTCAAACGATCTGCACACTGAATAACAGTGGAAATCCTTCAACGAGACCCTATGCCGCACTTATTGCATCTTAACTCATTTTAATAACTAACACCTTCTTTCCCTTAAATAGTCGTCCCTTAACTTTTGTTTTTACCTGTTTGCCAAAAGAACGCGAGACAAAATACCTCCGGTAATGAAACAATTCTGAAACGAACTTTTTTCCACAATGCAATGGGCACACGTGGTTTGTTTTCTTACTGTCACCCTCCTTCCAGCAAACACGCGGCCGCGCGCGCGTCGATCAAGTATGCTTTGCGCGATGCTCTGACAGGCGTCGGTTTAATTTATTAAGATACCATGTCAGGTTTTCTGGCTTCGATTTTTTTCAGCAATAAATTTAAAATTGCGGCTTTAGGAAAAGAAATAGGGAAATGGTTATTTAGAGAGATTTGTAGAGGGGATCTAGGAGCATCGTTTTGATACATAAAACAAACCATTTACCTGCCATTTACGCAAAATAAATGCAAAAAACTAACAACACTAGGACAAGAAAAAAATGTAAAGGCTCTGTAGGCAGACTTAACTAAAGTTTAAAAAAATTTAAAAATCATTTTTTATCGTGAAATTTACTCAGCTTTCGCATGAAATCAGAAGCGAAGCTTTTCATGATCACAATCATGAGATAAATCGATTTTAGTGTAGAAACTCCTCAAAACAGTAAATTCTACTTAACTCGGTTTAGGATGAGAATTCGACCATGCCGTAGAAGACTTTTTTTCATGTTTCGGGGTCCTCTAGGGAACCAGCAAGTATCCGCATCCATGAACCAAACACCCTGTATGTAACCCCTTAACAAACAAAGGTTCGATAAACTATGTTCCAAAGAAAATCGATGAGATATTGCTGATCTAAAGACACTTTATTAAAATTTAACTTTTCGACTTCAAATTAAATTTTGCATTAAGTATATTTTTGTATTGCTTAAATTTATTTATAGAATATTCGTACTTTTGTGTTATTCTTTTCTAATAATTCAGTTGTTTTGAACCGACAATTAATACCCTCACCCTGCCACCAACGTGTATTCCCAACGACCATTCAGCCCAGGGGTCTCCGTTTGCCGAAACGGCAGGGGGGCACTCTCGGGTGCCGAAATTTATTGCTTTGAAACAGATGATACCTCCTCTCGACGAGTGTGTCACTGCTGATGTTGTTGTTTTTCATCCTGCCTTTGCTGATGGGTCTACCTTGTGTTGTGTTTTTTTCTAGTGAAACAGGGAAGTGATATTGCCAATCGGTTTCTAATATGTTTCTGAAGTGGGCTCGTGGTACGGGGCTTCTTTTTTTTTTGTTTGGTTGGGCCCCGGAATAGAGTTCTGAAGTGCAGTCATAAATTTGCTCAAGGGTCCTCTCCGGGAAATATGGTGGTAATAAAAATAATAAATTCTCGAATATTTGTGAAATGTTGCGCGCGCAAAAAGTGAGAAACGTGCCCACATAAACATGGCGAGATATGACATTTTATGCAAATTTGGCTGGGGCAAGGTGAATTTGATGAGTGATTTAGTTCTAGTTGATAAAAGGGTTCTAGGAATTAATGTTTGTAACTGGACAGAAACTCTTTTTCAAGAATTGTTAGGCACTGCCTCGTTTAGAGATATCAAGCACCATTAATATTCACTAATAATGCTAAATATCAGAACATCATACATCACGACAATGACTTGAAGTTAAGCTAGAGATCCAAACAAAACCTCCCGAGTGAGCAAACACAACAGACTCAAATCCGCCCCAACCAAACGCCCCGTAAAGCTCAATGCTGTGGCATTTCAAATATTTTGACATGCCGCCCGTCAAAATCGCCGCGATACAAGTCTCCGGCCTCGTGGTTCTGCGCGAGTTCAGTTAAGGTTGTCGCGATCGTCTGATCTCTCCGATCAGTGTCATTGGCAGCGCCTGATCCATCTTGACCGAACCGCGCCGGCAGATGATGACTGGCCAAATTGGGTTCGACCAAAATCACTACGCCACATTGTAGCAGAACCTTCACGTCATTCTCCGGCAGGTTTTGGGGGTCGCCGCCGTGGCCAAGCCGGTGCGCATCTTTCAACACCTTTTAGTGGAAATTACCGAACGTTGCTGGACCACACTCTGTCTATTGTGGGTACCGTTCAGGGAAGTTAGTTTGAAAGGTTTAAACCATTTGTATCAGACAATTTACAGGAAGATGGTTCTGGACCAGGTAGTCAATTGACAACAAATGGCCTCGAAAAGTTTTTAAAATACACTTAAGTCACGATTACAAAAGACGGTAGTTATTTTCAAACAAACATACTTCAGCTATGCCAATTATTACAAAAATCTGCCCAAAGTTCTCCACTTTACAGTGTCGATTCGCCCGAAACAATTGTCAAAAGCAGCGCCGCGTGCGTTCGTGATGATCTGCGTGGCGATGCAAAGTGCGATAAAATCATATTAAAAGCTTAAATAATCGAAATGAAATGATTTGGTACTTTTTCCGCTGCTCCTCGGTATCGTCGGCATGCCCACGAATTCCCAAGCCTGGTCAAGATATTTTTTCTCCATATTTTTATTGTTCATAAGTTCCAACATTTTATTTATTTTTTCGTCTCCCCAGCTCAGATTTTCTCATTGATGAATTTTGCTTTTTAAATTATGCACTAGTTTTTATTTCATTCCAGTGCTAAGGTATAGCCATTTCAGTATAATAAAAATGGCGATTTTTTCAAATTCCTTATGAAATCTCAATTCTTCCATTTACATCACCTTTGCAGCTGAACTGTTAATATTTCCAATCATTTTGCATAATTTATTTATTGTTGTAAAAAAACAAAAAAATCGCATTTTTTCATAATTTTGCTGAAAAAATCTTCTCGTTCTAGCAATACAAGGGCAAAAAAAGTGTAAAAAAGCGTCAATTGATATACAAAATTTGAAGAACTTTCTGATAAAAAAATACTTTCAAGAGCACATGATTTATTTTTAGGGAATAAAACATCGAAATACTGTTCAAAATCATCACTTTTTCACTTTTTTTTTCGTAAAATGTTGATAACTCGTTAAAAGTGCATGGAAACCCCTTATGGTACATCCAAGTTTTTGCCTATTCTACAACTTTGATACTCGTAATTTTTTGAAAATTTTTGTTCTATATAAAAAAACTAAACTTTTTTAGTGTTTTTTTTCGATGAAAAATACTTTTTTTTTGGAATTCTGAGTGCGCCTTCAAATCGGGCGTCTAATTTTACATAAAAGTCCTTTTGACAGCAAATTTCTATATCATCACCGTTTCAGGCTGCAAATTATTGAAAAACACCTCTTTTTTCGCATGTTCAAAAATGGAAGGGGTCGCACCGCCCCTCCGTCACAAGATATAAAAAAACGGACCTCGGATTCGTGATCAGGGACAAAAGTTACCCCTTAGGAAAACTTTTTTTCGGAATTTTGATAAGTTGGGCGTCCAATCACTGAAAAACCTTGCCTTAGTAAATACAGAACAATTAAAGAGGTCGCACCGCCCCACCGTCATGGGATATCAAAAAATGGACCTCAGATTCGTGATCAGGGACCAAAATTACCCCTTAGAGCAATGTTTCTAGGAAATCGAAGAGCGATCGGGCAACTTTTTCTTCGATTTCGTATGAGTTGGCGGTGAACTACCCATTAGTTACATGTAAAAATGTAAAAAATAAAAGTATTTTTCTGAAATTTTTACGAAGCCAGCTGAACAAAGTTTGCCCCAGAAATCAATAAAATCATTTTCTAGGAAATTTCTTGTTAAACAAGTTTGCTTTTTTTTATTCGTTTTTCACACTTTAGTGTTAAGATACAGCATTTTTAGTAAAATAAAAATAACGAATTTTTAACACCTAAACTCCAAAGCTCGATAAAAAAGTGCAGTTACCATAATTTCACCCTTTTTCTTGAACTTGGGAGTTAAGGTGTTAAAATTCCTTATGAAAACTAAATTTTATCAGTTTCAGCTACTGCTGTCGTATAAATGTTTCCAATAATTTGCATCGGTAGCAAACAATTGATGTCTTAGCTTAGAATAGTTTGTAAAGTAAAATAGAGAAGTTACTTAGAAAAGTACGCAACATACATCGTCATCTACAATCAACTTAATAACAATCTCAACTTACCGTAGATTTTGAAATTTTTCAATCCATACGTCAAGTTTCTAATTTGATTACTTTTCCATTTTAGAAGATCAGATTCATTTCCGTTGATTCAAATGTCTATGCTAAGTTCAATTTTCTGAATACAGTGATTGTAGATAGGCCATCCATGACATGCAAAATCATTATTTTTCTTTTATTGATTTGACTATGTGACGTAAGCGCAATTAAATTAGTACATCAAAATTATATTTTTATTCATAATTTTGCTGAAAACTGCTTGTCTATGTTAAAATATTTTTAACATAAATGCATAAATGCTTTGAATCTATTCTTTATTTGATATTGGTTATACCTACTTTCTTCAGACTGCTCAGCTGCAACAAAGAGGTTTTATTCGGGCTACTCTACATGCTGCACTATGCACAATATAGATGCTTTATATCATTATTAAAAACTGTTAATTTATGTCAACAGATTAATTCCAATCAAAATCAAATTTTCACCCTATCAAAATAATGGTCACCCACTACCGACCGCGGCGAGGGGTTTTCCATTTTCAGAAGATCACAAAGCACCACCGCGCATTCATCTGTGACAAAACTGTGTAGATATTAGAGTGTAACAAAAATGACTTTTTGGCGGGCATTCAGGGGTTTGTTCCGGTGGGCATACTGAGCCCAAATCCCAAATATGAGCTCGATTGGACGTAACAGGAGCTGGCGCTCCGCCCTTCAATTTTAAATGGGATTTAACCCGTAAAAAAAGATTTTTTCAAAAATGTCAATTTTTGAGGCAATTTGGCCACTGAAGCGTTTACCAAAAACATCACTGGCGTGTAGGCCAGATCCTTGCGCATCTTTTGGTATATATAACATTGAAGTTTGGAGCACTCTGGAGCTCGGTACAGACCATCAAAGTTTGGCATTTTTTCGAAAAATCGGTCCCAGCAAAATCAAATGGCGTCTCGGGCGTCGCGAGACGCGACGCATATCTTTTTTGCCGGGGCCGGTTTTTCGAAAAAATGCCAAACTTTGAAGGTCTGTACCGAGCTCCAGGGTGCTCCAAACTTCAATGTTATATATACCAAAAGATGTGCAAGGATCTGGCCTACACGCCAGTGATGTTTTTGGTAAACGCTTCAGTGGCCAAAATGCCTCAAAAATTGACATTTTTGGAAAAATCTTTTTTTACGGGTTAAATCCCATTTAAAATTGAAGGGCGGAGCGCCAGCTCCTGTTACGTCCAATCGAGCTCATATTTGGGATTTGGGCTCAGTATGCCCACCGGAACAAACCCCTGAATGCCCGCCAAAAAGTCATTTTTGTTACATCCTAGTAGATATGTCCACGGCTTCACGCCGTGGCCCCTTCCGACCGCTTGTAATCTTTAAAGACAGTTATTAATTTCTGTATCATAGGCTGCGCACCAGAAACCATGTCATCGGCGACAACTGGGCAAGCCCGGTACCAGTCCAAGAAATTAATTTATTTCGTTTATGATTTCCTGACCGCGCGCGCGATGAAGACGACGACGACCAGGCCGCTGAGATCAAGACGACGCCGGTCAGTGTCACATCCCAGCAGGCGGTTTCCTTTCTCCGTGAGACCTTGTGAATCTTAGGGGAGAACCGTCCTAAATGGGATGGTACATTTTACAAGATAAACAAGGGTTACATGTTTATTATCTTGGTTGGTTGCTCTCCCCTAACTCTATCCCAGTTCCAAATACGACACAATAATCTCCCGAAGTGATGCTCTGGATGAACCTGATCGAGCAACTTAAGGTCCACCTCCTCCTCCCCCTGCTATATCGTTGATGGCATTATAAGGCAAGTTTCGTTTAAGGTACGCGAAGACCTGACTCTGGCTTGGAATCTCCCGGATTTGGGGTCTCAAAAAATGATCCTCGATCGTTCGCGCTCCTCGCTGGATAAAGACCTTCTGCCGGGATGCTCTTTTTATTGATTTATTGTTTTATTGAAATCATATATATTTCATGTTTTTATGATAATAGTTATTAATCGCTGTGGCGGTCGATCGCTTCGATGCGAGCATCATGTATCGAACCGATCTGAGTAGGATGTGCCGGCTTCGGAGGTTCGCAGCTATAGAGGCGTGTGGGAACTCTGAAGATCGCGGTGGCAGTGGTATCATTTCGGTACAATAAATACGGGTTTTTGTAACAAACAGGTGGCAGCGTTTTTTTTTCACCGCCGTAAATCATCGCCAACGTATTGGCTTTTATGAGAAGGGGTTTAGAGTGTTTATGGATTTTTGGGCGGAAGTCGTTGGATTGATCGCTACCTGTGGTCGGGCGAACGCTTTAGGATGGATACATTTGGGTGGTGAAAGTGATTTCATTATTGTAGAAGTGAATCTTCTGGAATTTTGAACTTTTCTTATTCCTGATTCTACCTCAATCCTCCAAGTTTTCGAAAACTGCTCAAACATGTACCAAATTTTACGCAATCTGCCCCAAATTTCCTAAAATTGTCCGAATCACATTCTTCAAACATTCATAACAACTCATCTAGAAAACATCAAAACAAACCATGTTTGGAGCTTCCATTCACACACGTTGTTCAAACAGAACTCATTGTTTGCCAATCCACGTCCAAACTCATCTCAACCACCTTCTCAAGAAGCATTAGACTTGTCAGCCCCTGACAGGCTGGACAAACGCCCCGAAAGCTTGGCGCGCACAGTTCAAAGCTCCAAGACCGCTCCAAGTGCTCTGATATAGTGCGGCGGGGTTTCACCCGAAAAAAAGGAACCGATCCTCCTCGAAACTCGGCTAGGTTTCAAGAGGAGTCCCCACTTGTGGAAGCTACACGAGAGAGAGAGAGAGATTAGAAGATCGCGCACATCTGTGGAACCGCGCGCCTCGGACATCTTTATAAAAATTTCTTACGCGCGAAGAGGGCTCCCTCTTGAAACGTCAAACCACTTGGGGCTGGCGGGGACTCAAGCGCCCCGAAAACGTGGGCCAGGTTTTGGGAGGAGTGCCGGAGGAGACCGGCCGGCGGTTGTTTAGAAGAAGCTCAAGTGGTAGCACTCAAGTGGCCCTATCGGTAACAGTTTTGTTTTGGATCCGTGAGATCTTGGCGCTTTGGCCGGGCCTTCGGGGTCCGATCTTACCGCCCGATGCTCAAGTGGGCTCGGGCTCGGCCCAAGGCTGGTTTCAGGGTGCCGCCGCGATCAAGAGGAAGAACGTACTACAATGTTGTGTGAGTGTGTGATCTGTTGGTCAGATCAACGCTGAATGCTGCAGGGTGAAAGTTCATTTCGCATCTTTTTTCAATTTTCGAAATTTCAAACAAAATACATAAGGTTATATACATGTATGTAAAGTGGCTAAGAAATATGCTTTAAATAATCTCACTTGGCTGTAAATTAATCTTTCTACTACCTCTGTAAAAAAAATTCCAGATATTTCTTGTATCGCGTTTTTTTAAATAGAAATGATGATTTTTTCAGCACGAGTCGTACATTTCCCCAAGGGGGGTTTAACGAGTTTAAAAGATACGACGAGTGCTGGAAAAGTCGAGTTTTGCAACTTTTCATTATACTAAAACAACTCTTCTCAAAGTACACGATGATATTGCTTGCTGAGTTGATTAAAAAGCAGCTGTTATTTTCGTGCTAACTTGTCGCATGTGTATTTTAGGCCAAATTGAGTTAAGAACGCCATTTTGTGCAGTTCACAATGCCTCACCTTTTGACCTTCACAGATCCACAAAATTCAATTTCAACTATGGGATATTCAATAAAAAATCGAAAAAAAATCCGTGCATTGTTGACGCCCTTCGTATCAAAGAAGTTTCAATCTTGTCGTGCTATCTTGATATACTCTGTTGTAAGTGCGACAACTGGCCAAAGAGATTTCAGGTCAGAACGCGTTTGACACACGTACATGCCCGACTATCGTAAACATTTGTAATTATAACTCGGGACTCCAGCAATCAAATTCAATCAAATTGCTGGAGTACATTCAATTTTGCAGCCCAAATCCAGTTATTAAATTGGAAAAAATAAAATTCTTTTTTCTTGATTTGTGTGCACCTACGTCGAAGTCAAAGATTGTTCACTTTTTGTTCTTTGTTCTGACAGCTTTATCATGGATTTTGTTCTGTTCTAGGCGAGGGATAGGACTCAGCACCTTCCTGGTTTTCTCAGCACGAGTCGTACATATCGATAGCGGTGTGCTCTAATGTTCTAACTGAAAATTGGGCCAAAATGAGTTAAAGATGCCATCTTTTAGCTAATTAAATTCCCTACAAAACGCTTCTAACAGATCTGAAAAATTCGTTTCCTACGCGGAGATATCGCCTTGCAACCATTTGTACTAACTGACATTTTCGAACGCATCATGGAAGTGCTCTCTTATTTTCCATCATGGCTTGACCTTTTGAAAACGCGCAAATCCATAAAAATACGATTACACTATAATATTATGGTAAATTGCCAGGTGTCCTTACTAGTTTGAGCAATATTATGGAGCACTATTTTGGAAGGCAAATAGCACAAGTGTGCACATTTGGAAGCGAGAAGGAATTATCAGTTAGGTGTAGTGTGTTAAAATGGTTTAGTGGAATAGTTTTTTTTTTGTTTGGACGACCCATTGATTAGGATTAGTGTATTTAGGTTCTGTAGGTTAGTTTAAAATGTTGTTACGTAGTTTTCTTTGCATGGACGACCCCTGTACGTGAGCTAGAAGTGCACAACGATTTTAAAAATGTTTCAAATTAGACTTTTGGGTTAGGCTAAGTGGGTAATGGGTTGGGGAAAAATGTTGTTACATCGTTTTTTTTTCATGGACGGCCCCTTCAGTTGTGCTAGGAGTGCACAACGACTTGAAGAATGTTTCAAACTGGACTTTTGGGTTGTGCCAAGTGTGCAAATCGACTATGAAAGATATTGTTACGTCGTTTTTTTTTTTCATGGACGACCCCTTCAGTTGTGCTAAGAGTGCACAACGACTTGAAGAATGTTTCAAACTGGACTTTTGGGTTGTGCCAAGTGTGCAAATCGACTATGAAAGATATTGTTACGTCGTTTTTTTTTTCATGGACGACCCCTTCAGTTGTGCTAAGAGTGCACAACGACTTGAAGAATGTTTCAAACTGGACTTTTGGGTTGGGCTTAGTGGGCATTGGGTTGGGGAAAATTGTTGTTACGTCGTTTTTTTGCATGGACGACCCCTGCAGTTGAGCTAGGAGTGCACAACGACTTGAAGAATGTTTCAAACTGGACTTTTGGGTTGGGCTAAATGTTGTTACGTCGTTTTTTTTGCATGGACGACCCCTTCAGTTGTGCTAGGAGTGCACAACGACTTGAAGAATGTTTCAAATTGGACTTTTGGGTTGGGCTAAGTGAGTAATGGGTTGGGGAAAAATGTTGTTACGTCGTTTTTTTTCATGGACGACCCCTTCAGTTGTGCTAAGAGTGCACAACGACTTGAAGAATGTTTCAAACTGGACTTTTGGGTTGGGCTAAGTGGGTAATGGGTTGGGGAAAAATGTTGTTACGTCGTTTTTTTGCATGGACGACCCCTGCAGTTGAGCTAGGAGTGCACAACGACTTGAAGAATGTTTCAAACTGGACTTTTGGGTTGGGCTAAGTGGGCTATGGGTTGGGGAAAATTGTTGTTACGTCGTTTTTTTTGCATGGACAACCCCTACAGTTGAGCTAAGCGTGCACAACGACATGATTAATGTTTCAAATTGGACTTTTGAGTTGGGCTACTATACAATATTATACCATTTTAACAGAATTTAGAGTCATAGAGACGCACCTGAGAAATGGTAAAATCCGTAAAAAGAATACTTTGACTCAATCTCACCCCCCAGACCCAGTGTCACCCCCACTAACGGTACGCAGTATTTTTTTGCATAAACGAACCCTGCAGTTAAGCTGAGAGTGGACAACGACTTAAAGAATGTTTTCAATTTGGTCTTTTGGGTTGGAACCCACTTGTAAAATGTTGTTACGTAGCTGAAACTTTGCTTACATGTTTCCTGCACAATAAAGCTCATACAAAATCCCATACAAAGTACTTAAAAAGATTAAAAAAAAAACTCACGACCCACTTAGCCCAACCCAAAATCAAATTTAATATTCTTCAAGTCGTTGTGCACTCTTAGCTCAACAGAAGGGGTCGTCCATGCAAAAAAAAACAACGTAACAACAATTTTCCCCAACCCATTACCCACTTAGCCCAGCCTAAAAGTCAAATTTAAACATTCTTCAAGTCGTTGTGCACTCCTAGCTCAACTGCAGGGGTCGTCCATGCAAAAAAAAAGACGTAACAACATTTTTCCCCAATCCATTACCCACTGAACCCAACCCAAAAGTCAAATTTAAAATTCTTCAAGTCGTTGTGCATTCTTAGCTCAACTGTAGGGGTCGTCCATGCAAAAAAAACGACGTAACAACAATTTTCCCCAACCCATTGCCCACTTAGCCCAACCCAAAAGTCCAGTTTGAAACATTCTTCAAGTCGTTGTGCACTCTTAGCTCAACTGTAGGGGTCGTCCAGGCAAAAAAAACGACGTTACAACATTTTTCCCCAACCCATTATCCACTTAGCCCAACCTAAAAGTCAAATTTTACCATTCTTCAAGTCGTTGTGCACTCTTAGCTCAACTGCAGGGGTCGTCCATGCAAAAAACTACGTAACAATATCGTTCATAGTCGATTTGCACACTTGGCACAACTGTATGGGTCGTCCATGCTTAAAAATATTACGTATTTAATTTGTTTGAGGCACATTTGTTCTATTCAATACATTCATCGATTCCATTGCATGAGACACACTTGTTCCAACTGCAATTCACCATAAATCTAAATAACGGTTTGTGCCTTGGATACCATTCGTTTTTGAAAGGTCGTATGATATAATTGAAACAAAATAAACTAGCTAAAAGTTTTTACAACATCATTTTCTTATGTTTTTAGGAATACATCAACCTAGTATTCGTCATAGTTGATGTATTATGGATGGTTTTACAATTATATTCATAAAAAATATAATTTCACTAATTTTTTCATACAAAAATTTTGATTTAAATGCTAATTTTTCCAAAAGGTTAATTTTCCTACCAAATTCAAACTAAAATAAGTGTTTGAAAAAAGTTTTGATATAAAATGTTTTTCTTACGCTCAAATTAACCAACTCGTGAAAAAATAACATTGAAACAACTAATTTGAACAATTTTAACAATAAATTAACTTTGCACGCTTTTGTACCAAAGCCCTGTGCACGTTTGTGCTAACTCATACAAATTACCTCCCAAAACACACTTGTGCCAATTGCAAGCATGATTTTTTTTCGTATTTTCTCTGCCAACATTTTTCTAGCATTTCAAAAGTTTTTATATTTCACAATGTCTTTAAGTAATGTCAGGTGCATACTTTAAAATTGTTAGAACAATTGTTTGTCGAATAGTTTTCCAGAAACAGTAATTCAAAGTTTAAAAATCGATTTTCTCGCAACTACCAAAATGTCAGTTAGTATAAGAGAGCACACCGCTATCGATATACTGAGCAAGGCGCTGATGACGTGGATAAATACGATGAGTGCATTTTTTGCAATTGAGCATGAGCATGAGCTTGAGCATGGTTGACTGCCAATGAGCTGCTACTCCGTTATTGACAGATAATCAGTGGGAGCCAACCATCCATACACTGTTTAACCTCTGAAGATCCCTACTTTATTAGTCAATACCGGCTCCCTCCCAAGAAGCCTGCAGTTAAACGAAAGGGAGGAATGTTAGTCCGATAGTTGAAGTTGCAGACTCATCAAGCACATAGTTTTTCGCTATATACTTGTTGATTCCGCTTGAGACCGTTCAATCCACAGCATCTCCTTCAAGTATCACGTGATTATTATTTTTTTGGTACGTAGGCTGCGATGCTATGGGGAGGACTTTCATAACAGACACGTCGGCGAGCCTTCCGAGCAACGAAGCTATGGGAAGGTCTTTCTGGTTAACATACAAAATCACTCACAAACAAATATTTTTCTCCACTATTAACTCGACGATCCAAAATGTCAGTGCGTCTTTCAATCATTATATAGAAATGGCTTTTTTATCATAAAAAATAAAACCTTATTCGAAAAAATTACACACAATTTACCCGACGCCGTTCCTTCCGATCAATGATGATATAGGAAGGGCTTTGAAAACCACAAAACAATTAATTACAATAGCACAAAAAAAAAACGCCAATTACTTAACGAAAATGACGCTCAAGACACAAATAATTCAGTAAGGCAAGCGCGTTGCCTCGCCGCCCGCTATCGACTGAAGTAGGAAACACAAACACAACAGGGTGTTACTTTGGAACACAATTACTACGACAAACTCAACCGGCGGCGTGCCCTCCGATCAACGATGATAAAGGAAGGACTGATATTATCATTGCTAGCAAGAAATAGCACACATAAAAACACGATCGATCCTGTCAAACAAACACGTTGTCCCACCGCCCGCAAGCGACACGCACAATTCACGACAAAAGGCAAACACAAAAAATCACTTTTCACTCCGAATATTTTTTACGACCACGCGTTCATTTCACAAATTATGCACTCACCCCATACGAACAGTGACACATAAGCACACAAAAAAATTAACCTGAATAATCAAGACTTCGCGTCCCCACTTCCAGCGCACCAAAAATGGGTGCATTTTTTGCAATTCCGTAAAAAAACTTTTTTGTAAAAAAAATGTCCTCGCTGTGTGTCGCAAAATGTAACTTTTCGGTACAAGCAGGGTTACCAGGTCAAAATTGGAAAACAAATCTGGCTAAAAACCGATAAAAATCTGGCAGAAGAAAATCAAAACAAATATGGGGAAGGAGAGGGAGGATTTCAATTAATTCAAAAGGTTGTAAAATTCTGATGGTTCAATTGATTTTAGGCCTCAAAAAGTTGAGTTAACATTTTCAAAAAAATGAATATTTACTTTTTTTATTTTTAACCAGAGAAAAATCTGTTGAAATTTGTCAAAATATGGCACAAATAATGATTAATTTTATTTCTGATTGACACTTGAACAATCTGACAACCTGACATCCCTGGGTACAAGTGCTGAAAAATTGAACTTTTCAGCACCTGATTGACCTCTGGTTGCTGAAATACAGCGGCTTGAAGAAAAAGAAACAGAAAAATTTAAGTTTTCTAAGTCTCACCCAAACAACCCACCATTTTCAATTGTCGATATCTCAGAAACTAATGGTCCGATTTACAATGTTAAAACATGAAACATTCGTGAAATTTTCCGATCTTTTCGAAAACATTTTTTTTAAATCAAGATTAACATTTCAAAAAGGTGTAATATTGAATGTTTGGCCCTTTTAAAATGTTAGTCTTGATTCAAAAAAATAAATAAAAATATTGTTTTCGAAAAGATCGGAAAATTTCACGAATGTTTCATGTTTCAACATTGAAAATCGGACCATTAGTTGCTGAGATATCGACATTAGAAAATGGTGGGTTGTTTGGGTGAGACTTAGAAAACTTAAATTTTCATGTTTCTTTTTCTTTAAGCCGCTGTATCTCAGCAACCAGAGGTCCAATCTTCAATGTCTCTTAGACAATTTTATAGAAAATTTTCTGAACTTTTCGAAAAAATATTTTCAGAAATGGTCACTCATGGTCACTATTTTTTTAAATAGAGAAACTGCAAATATTTCGCTCAAATCAAACTTTCGCTGGCTTTATCTTGAAAACGGAGCCCTTTATCAAACATTTAAAAATTAAAAAAAAAATTTTGTATACAATTTAGTTTTTTTTTCAAAAATTACTATTTTTTCAAAAAATTATAACTCGGCGGTAGATTTTTTGACCATACTTCTCTATGGCTCAAAAGTTGCGGATTTTGTCCCCTAAAACATATCAAAAAATCTCAAAAATCAAAAAAAATACGTATTTTGGGAAATTGAGTTTTTGTGAAAAATTTTTTTAAAAAAAAATCAACATTTTTTTGCGTGTACATATTTTTTTTCTAATAGTCCCCAGGGAATTTCATTTTTGCCGTTTAAATTACCATCCACATTCCTATTTTTATTGATATGTTGTAATCATCAAAATTGTAAGTTTTTTAGAAAAAAACATTTAAAAAATATCATACAACCTAAGGAAAGTTGAGTAATATTAAGTCTACCAGTTATCCCTAGAATTACTGCTAAGTGGCCACCCTGTACTGCACCACTAGCGGAAAGAGTGAAAGGGTGTCTGGACCTCGGCAGCCTCGGCCAGCCGGCCATCATCTCGATGGCATCGCCAAACAGCCACCGGATAACGACCGTGGTCGACCGCGGCCCCGGTTCGCGCCCGAGATCAACAGATCTCTGCCTCCAGTGGTGTATCGATTTCAACGCACTCTCCTCGAGAGTTATGGTCCCAGGCGCGCAAAACTGAATGGGATTTGCCTCTCTCTACGCGCGCTAATTGTCATTCAGAGAAAAGGCGAATCGTCGTGTAACCCAATATTCAAGACTATTAAAAGGCCATAAACGACCTCGCCGGGGCCAGATTCGGGTTCTGATCGGCATTGGTAGCGTCTAGCAGCAAACGTCAAGATCAAAACACAAAAGCTAAAGAGCTGTCACGGGGAGGGAGCGAAGAAAACTAGTTCGGATTTTCGTCTTATTATTTTACTTTTTTTGGGATACCTGTGAACCATTCTCAGCTTGTTGTTCCGCGCCGCGCCACCACCGGCAGCTTATCCGTGCAAACCGATTTCGTATGTAAATCGTAGCATAAATAATGTAAAAAGTCACAGCATTAGCATAAATATGAATAAAATGTAAATTATCTCGTCGTACGTGCTCTCTCTCTTGGATGGAACCTGGACCTGGAAGTCAGTCCATCTTCCAGGTGAGTACCTTCCATTCAGAAGAGGGTTTTGTTGAGGAGAGAACGTCTTCGGTAGATCATGATGAAGAACATTACCGAACTTAAGATGGATGCTGGAGAAAATAATCGAATTGTATTATCTTCGTTAGCAATTTTGTTGGAGCTTTGTTTCGTGATTTCGCAACTTTCATGTTAAAATTAGTTTTTTTTGTGGAGTTTTTGTTCAATCTGATTATAGAACTCTTCTCAAAGATTTCAAGAAAGCAAAATTTAGAGCTTATTTCAATTAATCTTGGTTAAACTAATATTAAAAATAAGCCACAGAATAACCCAGAGGGAACTCTGGCAATTTATTCTTAGTTCAACTATGCGTTACATCGCAGGTACATGAAGGCACTGTTTCGATTACTCAAATTCAGCCAAAACACACTAGGTCGCTGATTCATCTTCAAACCCCAATCCGATAAAACATTCCATTCAGCGATCCCGAGTTGATCTCGTTCAATTTGAAATCAATACCCGCCATTTCACGACCCGATCGCGTTTCAGTATCCCCGTCAATAAAACCGGCAGCAAATCTCCAAGCTAAACGGCTCAGAGCTGAGCTTTATAGTGGCAATGATTTACGTGGAAAATATGGTTACTAAAAATGAAGCCTCCCTGAACGTTTATTGTACCTCGGGCTGCCCCTTTGTGCCGGGTTCTGCTGATGACGGTTTGACGAGGTATTAAAACTCTATAAATCAATAAATTCATAACTTAGCAATATGCTCCGGAGGAAGTGCAGTAGCAGCGCGAAGGTGTTGAGAAATTCTGGTTTGGGGAAGGTGATTTTATAATAACTTTAGCCTTTTAACCTTGGATTTGTTTTATTCTTATTCAACCAAGGCTGTGGAGTCAGAGATTCAGAGACCCCGAATCCGGCTTCCGAAAGTTAAGCTACTAAAAATCCGACTCCAACTCCGGCTTGTGGAGTTTAAATGACTTCGACTTCAGCTTTCCAAAAAGAACTTCAACAGCAACTCCCATACAAAGTTGATCAACATTTCGACGCTGTTGTGCTATCTTGTCGTACGTCGCTTTTTGACGTTTCGAGAAAAATGCGTTTTAATGTTTGACCTTGAATAAACAAAAACAAAAAAAAACGCAATGTAAACAATAACAAACACGTTTTGTTTAGTTGACCATTCTGTGCATTGCCCCGAAGTTTGGTTGAATTTGGTTGCCGGAGTCCCGAGTTATAACTGAAAATGTTTACGGTAGTCGAGCTCGTACTTGTGTCAAACGCGTTCTGACCTGTAATCCCTTTGGCCAATTGTCGCACTTACATCAATTTTCAGGCTCTGTCAAGATAGCAAGAGGTGGAAACCTTTTTTTCATATGGAAAGTGACAACAATGCACGGAGTTTTTTTTTTTTAAATTTAATATGTCAGGACAGAAATCGAATTTTGGGGATCTGTGAAGGTCAAAAGGTGAGGCATTGTGAGCTACACAAAATGGCGTTCCTAACTCAATTTGGCCTGAAATGCACGTACGACAAGTTAGCACGACGGTGATGATTTGTCGACTCTGACTCCGGTTCCGGGTTCTCAAAAAGTACCAAACTCCCACTCCATAGCCTAGGTATTGAGTTGCAAACGATCTGCCATCAGAGTTTTCAAAATCATTAAGAAAACTGTGATGTGCGTATCAAGGTTTCGAGTTCCACCTCGTCCTCTATTAACCAAGACTACCCAAAAAGCGTTAACATTCCAACGCCCAAGGCTCCGAAAAAGTTGGAACGGTAACTTCAACTCGCTGGTTCTCGGGCATAACTCACCCTATCAAGATGATTCTTTTTTCCAGTGATTTGTTAGGATGTCTAGATGTTCCTAGAACTTTGCAGAACTCAATTTGATCAAATCTGTAATTTTTGCGATCAAAAACATCGTTCCAACTTTTTTTTTCGCGTGTAAAAAAAAAAATCGCCAAAAATTCCGCGGAGGCAGTCTTTTTGAAAAAGTTGGAACGATATTTTCGGTCGCAAAAATTACATATTTGATCAAATTGAGTTCTGCACAGTTCTAGGATCATCTAGACATCCTAACAAATCACTGGAAAAAAGAAACGCCCCGATTGGTTGAGTTATGCCCGAGAACCAGCGAGTTGAAGTTACCGTTCCAACTTTTTTGGGAGGCTTGGGCGTCCGTGTAAGTTGGACATGCGTTGGGCGTTCCAGTGTTAATAATTATTCATGTGTGGTCACCACCGCCAACGATGACCTCTGGCCGATAGAGTAGGTCGTAACTGGTCAACTCTCCAATGTCCCAGGGTTTGTGCGAATGTTGTCATCAATCAATGCACCCTGATGGACGGTGAAGCTGGGATGGACCAGCATAACGTCAAAGTCACGTTATTGGGAATCGTGGTTGGTTGGCGAAAGCCTTAAAACAACAGACTAGAGGTAACTGGTAGCGATTTTGGTGGTCAGAGGACGTGAAGTTTCGTTTTAACGATGTATCAAATTTGTTGATGTGAAAGGTCGTTGCTGACGTTTGTGGTAGAGGTTGGAGGTTTCGTTGTTGAGCTTTCCAAGTTGTAGACAACTCCCCTCCCCGATATCTCTTCTATTAAACAAAAGATTTTTGCAATATTTTCAAATAAAATCTTTGATTGATACGCAATTAGCAAATTGATTAAAAGCATTTCAAAAATATAGTTTTGATTTAATTCGGTCGACAAATACAGAGAAACCTCTTTTTACGTGGTGGCGTTACGCTTTTTGTTTCGTAGATTTCTCTTAAACCATACAATATTTTTGCAAGCTTCAGAAAGCGTTTGGTAGAACCTATAAATTGCTTATAAAACATTGCAAAAATGTTGCGTCGTTCCAGAGAAATCGACAAATTAGAAAAACGTAACGCACCGCGTAAAAAGAGGATTCACTGCGTAACGCCTGCGAACGGTTTAAGATTTTTTTATACCCCAAATATTATTCAAAAAGTCAATATATTATAAAGGTCATCCATCTACCAATCAAACCAGTCTGAACTCTGTCACGATGAAACGATGATCTTTAAAGGCTTTCTAAGCGCCACCTAACATTCTTGAATAACCATCAATTTTCATGTAGTGGCCATAACCTTTCAGCCTGCAAGCTGAAAACGACAACTGTTTTACGGCCACGGATGACTCCGTTAACTGCCCGCGTCGCGTCGTCGAGGCACAACGATTATATTGTCCACCAGCCTCCGGGAACTCTGCAATAGAACCATCAACCGGCGTCATTCGTCAACCTGGCAGCCGGGGGATGGCCCCGTGGAGATTTATCTGATTTCAATTTTGGAAGCATTTTTATTGGCACATATTTCGTCCGTCCGTTGTTATGGATGATGGCCGTTGATGACTACATCGGCAGCAACAGCTGCGTGGAGCCCCCGAGTCGCCTACAACAACAATCGACGACAAATGTTTGGCCCCCTCGCGGAGGCATAAAAGTGATCAGGGCACAGGTTCCCATTAGAATCGGACACGGAAAACGTCGACTTCAAAGATTGAACAAATTTTTGCTAAAGAGAAACCTCTTTTTACGTGATTTGTCGATTTCTCTTGAACGACGCAATATTTTTGAAGTCTTTTAAAAGCAATTTTAAGGTTTTGTTCAGATCTACAAAACGCATTTTAAAGCTTGCAAAAATATTGTATGGTTTAAGAGATATCGACGAAATTAAAAGCGTAACGCCGTTTCTCTGTACTTCAAAGGCAACGTAACGTGTCGTAACGTTTCGTTGCTAACGCCTATTTCTCAATGTGTCCTAACAAAGTTTCAGCCAAATCGAAAATGTAAACAATAAGTTGTTCGAACGCTCTGAGTAACGCAACGCGATCAGTCTGATTGTTGAATGAAATAGGGCTGAAACAAGGCCGATTGGAGCGTTACATTTCTCAGTGAGAAGTCCTAGAGTGTGCGCAGGCGTTTTGCGTTACGTCTGTTACTGAATAAGTAACTGTACAAAGTTTTTTAATTACATGATGAAAGTCCTACCGATTCACTTCTCATGAATAAAATTGTTCACGATACCGTGAACATTCTTTTCCGTGTGTCAGTTTCGGGTTCATGGGGTGTGGGATAATGTCCGCCGAGTGGCGTGGCGCGTCGCGCAGCTTCCAGCGGTGCGAGTTTTACTACGCGCCGTTAAACGTTGACAGCGTATTAAAATTGTTGAACATGTCAATAAAAGCAAAAGTTCGTGCGAGCAGAGGGGCGGCTTAGACAAATTTGTTTCCGAGCTTGTTGTTCTTCGGGACTCAACCATCGGCGATAAGCCTGCAAATGGCCAAAGGTTAAGGAAGGGGTAGGGGTCAGCGGGGAGCGGGGAGGGATCTGTTCGACAAAGTAATGGGTCTGGACCGAATTTAAACACCTTCGATAGTCACTCCACTTTCAAGCCTATTAAATCTGGTTGTCTTAATAAAAAAATAGTTGACGACCAAGTTTGGGCAGACTAGGGAAGCCATAGAAAAACGCAGACACTTTTAGAAGGGAGAACGGAGAAGCTTGTTTTAAATGGTACACAAAATCCGTGATGCTGATAAGAATTTTACGGACAACCGATGGTCCAATGGACGCCGTCCAGGTGATTATAATGTGTGACAATTAAGTTAACACAGCAAACACGAAAGAACTGCTTGTTTGACTGGGTGTTCTACGATCGCTTCGACCCGATCGTGGGGGTTAATTAATAAAAGTCATTCATTAATGGCTACCGGGAATTTGCTTGCTAATGGGTCACTTAAGCTCAAATGTTTTTGCTCCCTTGAATTTGGTCGACAAATCAGACAAAAGTGAGAGCATTTCGCGTATAAAATAATTTATTAAAGCAAACAGAGGTCAACACAGATCCTCTCAATTTCAGTCTCTATGCCACACATGACTTACAGCCAGATACCAGATGTTTGCAAATCGCCTGGCAGAGTTCATTTGGTCCACAGCCCATGCTCTGGTTACCACCTACTTGTTGATCTCCCGGCGATGAGCTTCCTCCAGTTGACTGACCTCCTCCAGAGGGGTCTGTCGATCCGCTACTCATGTTTCCGGACCCGGTAGAGCTACCACCGGATGTTACGGGTACGTTTGAAGGGCACGGTGTGACTCCCATTGAAGATCCGGTTGAACTACCGTCTGACGATCCGCTACCCATGTTTCCGGACCCGGTAGAACTACCACCGGATGTTACGGGCACATTTGGAGGTGTGACTCCCATTGAAGATCCGGCTGAGCTTTCACCGGAAGTTACGGGCACATTTGGAGGGCACGGAGTGACTCCCATTGAAGATCCGGTTGAACTACCGTCCGACGATCCGCCACCGGTGCTTCCGGACCCGGTAGAGCTACCACCGGGTGTTACGGGGACATTTGGAGGGCAGGGTGTGGTTCCTGTTGAAGATCCTGCGCCGGTATTGCTTCCAGAAGATCCAGAACCAGGCTGATCAACGTTGCTGCCGGATGATCCTGATCCGGGCTGACCAGCGTTACTACCAGACGATCCGGTACCAGGCTGTCCGACGTTGTTTCCTGTTGATACAGTTCCAGTTTGATCGACGTTATTTCCCGAAGATCCTGTGCCAGGTTGACCGTAGTCATATACATTATATCCGGTTCCAGGTTGACTGACGTTATTTTCAGAAGGTCCAGTACCAGGTTGACCGCTGTTTCCAGCTCCGGGCTGACCAGCGTTACTTCCAGAGGATTCTGTTCCCGATTGACTAGCGTTATTTCCCGATGGTTCTGATCCAGGCTGACCAACGTTATTTCCCGGTGATCCAGATCCAGGCTGACCAACGTTATTTCCAGATGATCCATTGCCAGGTTGACTGCCGTTATTTCCAGAAGTTCCCATACCAGGCTGACCGACGTTACTTCCAGATGGACCACTACCCGTTGAGCTGCCAGGCTGGGGAATACTTGCTAATATAGAATCGCCATTAAGTGGAAAGCAAAGAAGTGGTAATTTTGAAGGTGCACTAGGAGATTCCGCTCCTCCAGAGCCCATTCCAGATCCCTGGATTCCAGTTCCAGGTTGGCCAATCATCGCTCCTCCCGATCCCATGCCAGTTCCGGGTTGGCCAGTCATCATTCCGGTTGATCCCATTCCAGATCCCTGGTTGCCAGTTGCGGGTTGACCAGTCATCGCTCCTCCAGAAACCATTTCACCCTGGCTGCAAGGATCAGGTTGGCCAGTCATTGCTCCTCCCGATCCCATGCCAGTTCCGGGTTGGCCAGTCATCGTTCCGGCCGATCCCATTCCTGATCCCTGGACTCCAGTTCCAGATTGCCCAATCATCGCTCCTCCCGATCCCATGCCAGTTCCGGGTTGGCCAGTCATCATTCCGGCTGATCCCATTCCAGATCCCTGGTTGCCAGTTGCGGGTTGGCCAGTCATCGCTCCTCCAGAAACCATTCCACCCTCGCTGCAAGGATCAGGTTGGCCAGTCATTGCTCCTACCGATCCCATACCAGTTCCGGGTTGGCCAGTCATTGATCCGGCCGATCCCATTCCTGATCCCTGACTACCGAATCCGGGTTGACTAACAATTCCTCCTGAAGATCCCATGCCAGATCCGGGTTGGCCAACCATCGCTCCTGTCGATCCCATGCCAGTTCCGGGTTGGCCAACCATCGCTCCTGTCGGTCCCATTCCAGATCCCTGGCTACCGCTTCCGGTTTGACTAACAATCCCTCCTGAAGATCCCATACTATTCCCAGGTTGGCCGGCACTCTGAGGATCATCCCACAAGGCTGCAATCTGTTGATATGGTCCCACTCCGTTGGAGGATCCACCCGAGGGTCCACCCACGGGTGGCTGAACCTGAGGGCAAGCCGTCGCCGGAATGCACTGTCCGTTGTAGCGCACAAACGTGGGATTACAGATGCACGTTGGTCGGGCGATCTGGCTCTGGATCGGGGCACATGTTCGGTAGCAGGTGGATTCACACATCGGAAGGAAGGGCACGATGTATTCGTTTGGACCGCAGCTGACTGTGAATGTTTGAGGTTAGAAGATGTGTTGTAGTTTATGGTAATATACATGGGATACTTACGAATAGCTTGAGTTTCGGATGATACTTCATTCATCAGTGCACTCAGGCAGACGATCAATGTCACCTGGAGCTCCATTGTAGTTTCAAGGCAGACTGTGCCTGAAACCTGATACTTGTACGGTTTATATAGAGCGTCTTCTCAAATATTCTTTGTGTGTATTACACGGAAGATCTCCAAACGGTTGTTTTCGAACATTTCAAATAGTTCAACATTGTTTAACGAACTACGAAACGAGACGTTGGAGTTGTTGTGATAACGTTACACACATTTGCAGGAACAGTAGCGTGGATGAATTCAGTCACGTTTCACCCAAATAGATCAGAGCCGGTTGTCCAGAAGTGTGTCATGTTTGGGTTGAATATTGTTATGTCTTCTTGGCACACGCCGCCCCGGCTTGCATTCCAACCTCATGCTCTGCAAGGTGGATCGCTCGCCAAACTTTCATTGATCGATTACTATCGATCATTGAGTCACCCCGAAAGAAAAAAAAAAAACACATTACCACACTAGCGCCAAAAAAACTATCGCTCATTCCGGATAGTGAAAATCATTTTTCTTCAAAACCTTTGTATAAAGGAAACCGCCACCGGTTATTTCGCTTTCGTGGCCGCCGGTAGCCATCCAGATTGGGCGTTACGTGCTCGGTGAACTCTCCTCTCCTTACAGTCCGCCAGCCAACCCGTAAGTCGTCACGGTCGTCGTTTTGAACTGTAGATTACCCAAAATGTGCGCGCGCGCTCACGCTCGACGTAAGTAAGCAATTTGGTAAATCGCTCATCAATCATTTTTCAAACACTTTGAGTTGTTTCATTCTCACTTTTTTTTTTCTTAACGTCGACCGATTTGTGATCGTAATACCTGTAACTGCTGCTTTGTGTTTTGTGGCACGGTCGGCACAGCCGGTCCCGGTCAGATTGTGGGTCCATTTACGGATTTTGATCGCTTTCAAATCCGGGGACCGGAGCCGTACAAAGAAATCCTAGCGATTACATGAAAACGAACTGCTCCAGTTTGGGAAGTTTGGTTAGTTGGAAAGTGAGTTATTAAGTGTAATTTTGAAGAAATCGAAAGTTTTGGGGGAGTTTACTTGTGAAAAAAGGAAAGTGTAAAAAGGTTGGGCTGAGAAAAGGTTGACGACCACTTATCTAGAATGAACATCTTCCAAGTACGACAGAAGTGGATTAAACCTTCGACGGATAACACGTTGTTTTTAAAACCTCAACTCAGCTAAGATATGATTGACATATCTATCTCACATTAGTCGTGCGACATGAGCCACCAGACCAGATCTATCAAGAGATTACCCCAAAAAAAAAACACGTGAAACTTCTCAGAATCACTCCAAGAGTTCACTGTTCCAGCTCAACCGCGAGATTGATCCACACACTTCCATTGAGACAAAGCAGTCAGCATTTATGTTTTAATAACACCAATTCGTTGCTCTCGCTCAGCGGACTGCGGCCCTGGGTCCCGGTAAATCCCGACGGGGACCCCCGACCGCGTTTATTTACCGGCCGGCTTTCTACACCTTGTCCCGTGACAGTTATTAACCATCGTGGCAAGTTATTGTGACGATTACCGATAAATTTAGATAATATCGAAAGCTCAAGCTCTGTGCCGTTCCGTTCCGACGATCGGGGGCTTCGAAGCCGGTCCAAACCTCTTGCCCAAAGTCCCATTAAACGGGCTGTGTGAACGATCTTTTCTGAACGATGATGATCATCGCCAACGACATCCTCGCGCGCCCGCTCGGGAAGACCAAAGGCTGCGACCGACGACGCTTGGATTTGGGTTGTTGGGTTTGGTGGAACAGAAATATCACCGTGACTAGTTTTTTGTCCTTCTTTCAACCTGTGTGTATGTTGTTTGATTTAAAGAAAAAGAAAAGTTTGAGAACCTGTGAGTAAGTTCGCACCATAGGGGCGCTGCTGCACTGGTGGACCATGCCGGGCAAGGTATCACTGTGAATTGGGATTCCGATAAAACAACATTAAAAAATAATAATTTTTATTTGCTAAATTGATTAAAAATAAAATGTTTAGAATTACCATAAAAGTATAATCAAGACATTTTAAGCAAAGTCCGAAAAGAGAAATTTATTTTTTATTTTTGAGACAAAAAAACAATTGAATGATCCTAAAAAAAAATCTGTAAATCGAAAATCATAAAATCAATTTTATGATTATTTGGAGGAATTTTTGATTTCAATAATACATTTGCAAGCAAAACATCTCACGTCGTAAACTAATCTGTCAATTTTGAAAGGAGAACATTGTTGGTAAAACGATGACATTTTAACCCTCTAATGCGCAGATCTGTTTGCTAAGCGTAAAAATGGTAAATGGTAAAATTTTCGGTTTAACCGGTATTCTTTTTAGAACATAAAATCTTGTTTTTTGTTTCAATTCATTGATCCAGTCCAGATCCAGCTCTTCATTATCTGTCCATAAAGATATAGTTTCTTATGTAATAAATCAGATTTATTTGCAATTTCCGATTTCTATTTTATTTTTCCTTGTCTTCCTTGCAAAACTTACAAACAATAATTCTCAAATCAACAAAATTTTTTTTTTGCTTTTTGGCTGTTTAATTTTTTTTTTAAAAACTCTACAATTTTCTTCATAAAAAATACGAAAATAATCAGACCATAGGGGATAGTAAATGAAAATAGGATTATAATACCCAGTATTTTAAAAAATAATCAAAATTAAATAGACGAAAGAGTTTCCCTTATAAGCGAAATGAATGCAGAATATATGCTAAACACAAATTTTAATTCTACTTTTTCTACAACTAAATCTGAATTTTCAAACCAAAATTTGATTACATTTTTCAATTTCGAGAATTCCCGGGACATCTGGAATTCTCGGCTTTGGAAAAAAAAATCCCGGGAAATCCCGGAATGGACGCACTACAAATGACTTGTTAAAGGTTTTGAAATGGTTTTATATTTTTGCATTTTTTAACTTTTTAATAATTTAATATATTTTGTCATATTTTTACTTTTCAGTTATCTTTTTTAATATTAAATGTTTTTTTGTGGTTTTTATGCTTGTTCTGTATTTTGATATGCAAAACATCTAAATCATTTTGAATTTAATTTTTGTTGTTCAAAATCAACCTAAATGTATATAAACGGAATCAGTCTCGATTTTTTTTTTAAATTTTGTTTACGTTTTTTTGTTGCAATGAAATCTTAATCAATCGATGGAAGAAATACTGGCAAAAGTAAACAAAAACGAAAGGGTTACTGAGCACTCACTGAGAAATAAAATCGAATAAGAGCGCATCTGTGATATCGGTGTAATGAATAATGAACGAGTTGTACGTTTTTCGGATCTCAAAGGAGCGGCCGTGGCTGACTGGTTATGGTGTTCGCTTTGTAAGCGAATGGTCCTGGGTTCGATTCCCGTCTGCTCCCAACGAGAAAGTATAGGAATTATAAATCTTGAAACTCTGCACATGAACGAAAAAATCAAAGTCGCTCGAGTCGGGGTTCGATCCCCCGTCCTTTGGATTGGTAAGCAAAAATGCTTACCACTAGGCCATCACGGCTTGGTGAGCTATGACTGGAATTAGGAATACTGTTACTATCAACTATATACGCGCTGGGTCCTTGTCCATTTGATAAGGGTTCGGAAGTTCTAAATAACGTTTGAACCCGATTGGTGCAAACGTTCTTCAGGGCGGGGCTTGTCGATAAAGCTGAAGTACCTCGCGCTCGGCTAGCCAGCGTAGAAATGGGTCACCGAACACTCAATTTGTAAGAAGTGACCGCGTGGTCCCGTTTGGTTGGTTGCACACACACACGCACACACACACAGTTGTAAGTTTTTCGGATCTCAATCTTACTAATGACAGATAAAATGTTAGATGCTGTAATTTTTCGGAGACGTCAATATTAGATTATTTTTTTCTGGCATAATCAAATATACATACTTAGTGCATTGTTGAAAGTGATGGTTTTGAACCATTTAAATTCTTTAAATATTTTTTATAGATTATTTTTGAGACGTACTTCAGTTGTTGAATTTACTGGATTTGTTCTCAGAACCAGATAAATTCAGCAACGTTTCGATGCCTCTGTGCGCTCTTATGCTCACTAGATAGGAAAACCAGAAAGCTTAGTACAAGAGAGCACAGAGGCATCGGTTTGTTGAAACAGCACTTAGCTTTTTCACTACATTGCGAGATATTGCATAAACTGGTGAAAAATTGCATGATGAGGTTAAATATATATCATGACATCATAGATCTAGGGTTTTTTCTCAAACATTATTTTCCCCAAAAGAGCACTCAGCTAGCAAAATCTAAACATAGAAATATGTACCCTCCTTGCAAAGGCTTATGATCTCAGTTGAAAGGTTCTCCAAATCTCTGAATATAACTCAAGTATAACCCATAAACTACATTAAAATGATTTAGAATTATTAAATTTTAATTGGCGGTGATGAAGTATTAAAAAAAGCATTTGTAAATTTAATAGGCAATCAACCATTCAAATTTGACTAAAATGAGGTCGCAGAACTCGAATTTAGTGTTAAAAGCAAGAAAATAAATAAATACGAAAAAAATTATACAAGATTCGATTATTCGAAGTTCTATACAAACCTTCGGATAATCGAAACTTCGGATAATCGATTTTGGACTGTAAATGAATTTGTTACATTAAAGTTCAATGATTTGCCTTATATATGTCAAAATAAAACAGTCAAATAACTTATTTGTTTCCAAATGAAGAAATCTTATAAACTAGCTTAAAGTTCAGGTTATCACTCTTCTTTGGTCGGGGTTTTTTTGATGCAAATTTTATCATTTTTGCCAAAAAATTATAGGAATTCAATGAAAAGTTATTTCTTTCAGATTTCAATCTATTTTCAGTTTACCATAATATTTATTTTTATTGAGATGTTTTTTTACAATAGACTTGGTTTTTTAATGGGATAAGAACAACAAGTTTAGTGGTTTCTTTTATATTGATAAAATTTCTTAGATTTCGAAAGTTTGATAAAATTTCAGATTTTTTTAGACATCCCCAGAACTCGCGCTGTGACTATTCTGCCAGCACCATTGCGTCTTTGCGGCCCATCGGAATGATAATCGCGTTCATATATATTTTTAAATAATATTCAAATCGATATGCGAAGACGATGACGACGATCACGGCAGCAGCGGGGTCCCAAACTGGTCCACACGACTGGAGCCATTCAATGTGCGAGATCCCGGTGAGAAGCTGAAAAACGTATTTTCATTTGTTTTTAATTCTGTTTCCGTTTCTCGATTTCTTATCTCTGGGTCACTCATTGGGGCTGCGGATGGAACCGTGTGAACTGGGTGATTTGGCCGCCGTGGGGAAATTGTGGCCGATTCGCAAAAAATGACGCCGTTTTGATGGTGTAATAGATTTTATGGGTGTTTTAGGAAGTTTTAAGCGTGAACCGTGATCGAGATTCGGCATAATTTTTCAATTTACATGCGTCACAATGTGGTTCAGCATAGTTGTGAACCAGCGCGGGGAAGGAAGCAAAACCGGAATAATTCCAATAATAACATTTTAATCGGATTACACGATGTTTTCTCCGTTCTGCGTTAAAACAGTTTGACATCATACTCAAATGGTTATGATGAAAGATAGAGCTAGAGACAGAGAGAACGCACCAAAGGGACTCAATAATGCCTTTGAAAGTGACAGAAGGAGATATGTTTAAAATTCTAGGGGCTGTCCAGGGAAATTGAACGAGAATAACACTGATAAATGAATAGAACAAACAGTTGTTCCAAAAAAGCTTTCGAATGTCGGCTTATCCGTCAGTGTGTTTGACCGGTAGCGGCTTCCTTCTGTCTTTCTGTTTAGTCGAGCAGCTGTCTGTGTGGAGTACCGCGCTGCTGAGCTGTCAAAAGAGTTTCACAAAGGCCCCGGAGGAGAATTCGACATAGGTGCGTGTTTTGTTGTCCAGGCGTCTCCGTCCTCTTGAGGAGCTCACATTCATTCAGAATTTTTGGCATATTTTAAGAAGCCAATGTGACACATGTAACAAAAGCTTGCATAGGGTTTGGGGTTTTTTTTCTCTACGGTTGGAGGACGGTATTTAATTCTGAGGATGTTCTTAGGCAAAACATAACAAGCGTATGTAAGTCATATATATTCTATTTCTTCAATTTATTGAAATAATGTTTTGTTTAATTCCTCATTTTTCACTTTCAAAAGTTTTTTTATTTTCAGTTTCAAAAAATATGCTGTTGTAATTAATATTTAATAACGTACTTCAAATGTTGAAAACGCATTTAAATAAAACATATTTTTTTATACACATGCTCTGCCCCTGATCGCATAAATGTCCCACATGCATTTTCATCGATTTTGAGTTATTGATGCAGTTTGGTTCAAAATCGTGTGCCCTTTCAGAAAAGCCTACAACATCCAGCATTTTGTTCTAGAAATCAAGAGGAAATCCAGTTTTTTCGCGAAAACTTAACACGTAGCCTTATGTGTGGGACAAACTTCAAATTCGTTTTTCTCAGCTTGCTGTTCTGCCCATGTTTGCATAAATGTCCCATATGCAAAAACAGTAAGCTGAGAAAAACGCATTTGAAGTTTGTCCCACACATGAGGCTACGTGTTAAGTTTTCGCGAAAAAACTGGATTTCCTCTTGATTTCTAGAACAAAGTGCTGGATGTTGTAGGCATTTCTGAAAGATCACACGATTTTGGAACAAATTGCATAATTAACTTAAAAGTGATAAAAATGTATATGAGACATTTATGCGATCAGGGGCAGTGTTTTTGCATATGGGACATTAATGCGAACATGGGCAAAGCTCATGCTTATTTTATCAATTATTTGAACATAATTTGGTCGTAACATTGGTCAAAACTGTGTTATTTGATGATTTTTTACATTAATTTTTTTGGAGGCAGCAGCCAATGCCAAAAAATTTGAAAATTAAATAAAATGAATGAGCTTAAATTGTGTAACATTTCATTAAAACTTTTCAAAGGCCTCCAAAGCACGGGAGAGCAAAGCAGAAATTTAAGGTTCTGAATTCCTTAAATACTGGCAAATATCGATTGTTTTGCTATTAACAGCTTGTTTGAGACCTTAAGAATGTCATTCAATAAAATTATTGTCCCAATTTGTGCGATTTTTATGCAAAAACGAGTTTCCGGATTTCGAAAGAGCCTTTCTCAGTGTCTGGGATTTGAAACTCAACAAATCATTTAAACTTTAAAATTCTGATAAAAAATTGTTTGAAAATACATTTTTGAATTAATTCTCTGAAAACTGACTGTTTATAGTACATCTTGATGATAATTTAGATTTTCATCCTATTACGAGATTTTTTTGCCAGCTATAACAAAAATAATAAGCTACTAATTGTCCGGATTACAATTCGTGTCAGTTGATTTTTGTAATTATAGAAATTAGAATCAATTATAAACTATTCAGAATACATATAATAATGCTTATTTATATAAGTTTAATCAAATAAAAACTTTCGAAGCTTTAAAAAAATAATTTTGGCATTACAGATCGGTTAAAGACGTAAAACCTAAAAATTCTTTTTTGTTTAGTTCATTAATATTTTTGTGATACTTTTTGTTTTAAAAATTCGATAATCAGGCTGTAAATTTTAAATTTTAAATTGAACATCATAATAAAGTTCCCTTGACCAACAGTTAATTAAATTCTATACAACCCAACCCCGCATCATCAGCCTAAAATTTCGCCATAACACATTTTTCATCCAACTTTTTTGTATTATCAAGCATTGGAAAGATTTATATCAAACAGTATTTCATTTTATCTTATAAAGGATTGGAATGATTTTTTTTTATTATTGTTATTTAAAAAGTTTGACTTTTAAAGAAAAAAGTTAAAAATAACAAACAGATTGCTGAAATATTTTGGTATTTGGTAAATTAATTTAATAATTGGTAAATAAATTTAATAATACTTAAAAAGAAAAATGTAAGAACCAAATCTTAAAATACTTGGTCCTTTTGAAATGTTAGTCTTGATTCCGAAATTTTCAAAATATTTTGTTCGAAATAATCAGAAAATTTCACAAATTTTTCAGTCGATATTTAAGGGGTTACATACATGTAAATCGGCAAAAATTTTAGAGGTTGGTTTGAGCACACGCTTAAACTTTTTTTAAATCTGATTTCTGGGCATTAAAATATACATTTTCATCTATCAATAAAATAAATTTGAACACATTTGGTTATATATTTGCCGAGATATAGCTATTTGAAGTTAGCAGTTTCAAAAAACGGGTGCCACGATATCTCAACACTGCTTTGACCAAATCGGTTCAAAATTTTGGTGAAGACTCATTAAACTGGTCCCAGGTGCATGTCGAAAGCCGATTTAAAAAAAGGTTATTTTAAAAAAAGGTAAAAATATTTTTGTGTTTTTCATATAAAAATTGGTCAGTTTTTGATTTTTGTATTTTTTTTAAATCAAATTTTCAAAATCACAATTTCAAGATTGGAATTCATCGTTGTAAAGGATTTAATAAATATTCGATGTTTGAGATTTTCTACATGTATGTAACCCCTTAAGGAATTTTCTGAAATTTTTGAGAAAGATATGCTTAGGAATGGTCATGAGAGCTATTTAGAAAAAATGCAAAATCAAACTTTAAGTGGCCATATCTCGAAATTAGTGCAAATTTCTGCTGAGTACTTTTCGAGTGCAAATTCGATTTTACATTAAAAATTTTGATTTAAATAATGTATTGAGCTAAATTTATATTTTTCCAAATAAACACATTTTTTTAAAGATCATACTTTTATGGCTAAAAAGTTGCGGGTTTTTGTCAACTAAATCAAATTAAAACAATAAAAAAAAATAAAAAATACGGATTTTAAGAATAAGATTTTTTTGTAAAAAATGTTAATTTTTATTTAAAAAAAAAACGTAAACAAAATTCCATGTATCTTTTCTTCAGAATAGTCTTCAACAATATCTTTGCCAACTCGATCAGGAGATCAGGAGACTTGTATGGCTGAACCAATGACACAATAAAGTTTGAGCCAAATAAAAAAAATACAAATAAATCCATTTCAGGAATTCGCGGAGAGTTGCTCTTGTTTTAAATGTTTTGTAATTTTTTTTTTTAAGTTTTTGGAATAGATTTTGAGGTTTATTGTTTTGATCTCTGATTTCTTCAAATTTTGTGCTCTAAATTTTAAATTTCGTTACTGATCTTTTTTTTATTCATCGGTTGCTAAATTGTCCTATTGATTCTCAAAACATGTCAGATGTTTGTTTTTGTTCTTCTATTTTTCACTCCACACCACACAAACACGTGGTCGATCGTGTTGTAAGCTTCAAACACTCAAGCTGCTCTGTTTTGAGTACATTCAATTCGAGTTGACCATTGGTACCTTCCTCAGCATCGTGGAGTAGGATGAGAGGATAATCCGGTCGGCCTTTGGAGATTGATTTTTCATCAATGTCAGCTTTACGATCGGCTAAGCCCGGAGACTCGCTTCAGCACAAATAGGACCGCTTGGTCTGGGTTATGCTAATAAAAAAGAATGTTTGCTTTCCTGACTAAGCTTGTATAGAACGATATTGAGAGGTAAATACTTAAGAACACAGGACAGGATTATAACGATTTTCAGAAATCGATTTGACACCTCTTCAAACCGAGAGATCTGCGCCAACTCGGTGGACCAAACAAAATTGACCGATTTTTTTGTCCGCCTCTTGAATGCTTCTCTAGGCCGGCCAATGAACTAATTCCCAGCGGAACCCGAAAAAAACGTATGATTTATTGAAGACCTCGATTTGTTTCCCTCCACCATCCCTCACCTGTGTAGTTCACAACCCCTTAAAAAACGAACGAGAAAACGATACCGTCTTCCCTCCTTATGGTGGCGGGATCAAAGTTTCACATTTTTCATAAATCCCATGCAAAGACAAAACGATTTAGAATATTTTAGTCATAAATTTTGAACCTGTTCACATGTTATTTTCGAATTCCTCCACTCGGAATAGCTGTTTCGGTTGGACCAAGCCGACCTTCCTTCCCTGCCGCTGGTTCTCCGTTCGGACCATGGGGCCCAGTTCAGAAATAAATTCAGGTCGTTTTTTATTGCGCTTTGTATCGGCATCCCTGGCGAACCGCTGCCACCTCAACCGACCATGATCCTCCTCACCCTTTGAGGCATTCTCTGGGAAAAATTAAACTCTCTGTAAAAAGTCTCAAAATTTCTAGGTCGGTTTGCTAAAAAAGTTAGCACTTTGCAGTGTTCCCAGATTGACAGAATATTCTGCATCTGAAAAAATGCTATAAAAATCCAGAATTCGATGACCTGCAGAGAACTTTTCCTTTCGGGAAAGGATTTATTTTCGTACACCGATCTTTCTCGGTTCACGCTCTCTTCCACTCTTTTTTTTTGGAAATGTTTTGTTTGCCTTTCGTCGATCGATCGACCTGCTCAGTGGTCCTAACCCGGGGTCCGCCGCTGGCCAGCTGGTCAGAAGTAGGGCCCTCGGCGGCGACGACGCGCTGCTGGAAATCCTTCAGTGGGTGACGATGTTTTTACGGATGTTTTAAATAAAAATTCGATACTGCTCCGCCCCTCACAGGGCCGGGTTCCCCGGGGATCACCGCTGCCTTTGTCTTCAAAGTTGCTTTGTAGAGTTTATGTGTTTTTTTGTTGTGTGTGTAGTGTACCTGCTGTTATTTATAACTTTATTTTCCCAACGAGATTTCGATAAGTGCTTAGTGGTTACAAAGTGGATTTTTATTTGGGTACCTGCCTCGGGCCCGGATTTTTGGGGAATTTCGGACGATTTCAAGCAATTTTGAGGCCTTTGCCTGGGACTGGTCAACGTTTTGTTTGAATAATGATTACCTACTAAACGATAGCCAAACATATGTGTATGTTTAGTAACCGCCCTCAGATTTGAAAATGTTTGGCTAAAGGTATGGGCGTGACAAGTTGAGATAGCTTTTTGTTAATATTTATTTGAAATCTAGATTTTAAGATCATCCTTTTATGATCGGAAATTTTCCTAGACAGGTTAAGTTGTTAGAGTTATATTGTCAAACAGTCATTTAAATTTGGAGTCAAAAAGAAAGTACAACGGCTCAATGCTTAGTTAGTTGTTTTATAATTACTTTACCCGCCTTTTATGGAATTTATATTTCGTATTTTTATGAATTGATTGACAAAAATTAATTAAAATTAAGTTGACCTCCTATTATCTTAAAAAATAAAATGAAAATTAGGTAAAACATTAATTTCAGGAGCATTTGATTTTTTAAATGTTTCAAGTGGTCAAAATATTCCAAACAACCACGAACCTTTTTTTTTTCTTCGTCAAATTGGTCAAATTCGTCAAAAGATTCGGTCGAATCTGTGATTTAATTAATTTTGATGAAATATTGCAACGATGAGCATTTTTTATGTATTAGAGCACTGTAGGCCTTAAAATTTATTGTAATATAGTTTTTTTAAAATTTCGTACAAAAATAAGTAGGGGAACCGCATCTAATTCCAGCGTGCCTCTAATGTTGCCATATCAGCACTTTGACGTTCAATTACAGCTCATTAAACGCGTTTTCAACTGAAATCGGGTGATAAATAGTTTAATAGGAAGTGAGCAAGCAAGTTTCTATAAACAGTTTTCCAAAATAAGTTGTTTAAATAGTGAAAATCAGCAAATTGGATGGAGTTAGGAGCGAGTGCTTAACCTGCCAAACATACGAGAATTTCCCCTATATGTCCCTAATTGTATTAATGCCAAAAAAAGTTTTAAGATTAATGTGTTTCTTAAAAAGCTTGAAAGCAAAAAACTCGATTGATTTTTGTTAAGAAACAGATTTTTAATATCTGTTTTGTGTTTTTTGTTTTTTTTTGTTTGGCATAAATACAATTTTAGATATTCACTTATTATCGTTACGAAATTAAATAAATGCATCAAATTTCATGGCCTGCTATGCTCAAATGCAATATATTGTAGAAAATTGACGGATAAGTAAAACAAATGCTAAGCAAAACAGGACTTTCCAACTTTAAAATGAGGTTTTGATTGAAATTAATGCAAAAAAACTCTCAGCAATCGAATAAAATTGTCAGTTTTCTCGTAAGTACTCGTCCAAAGGGTTAAAATGCATTTTAAAACAACAACTGCAAATTTTTATATCTGGCAACACTGTACGTAAATTTTGAGTACGCCATTGGATTCTACGTCAAAAATTCTTGAAATTTTCATACCGAAGAGTTGACTTTTTGTTAAGTTTTCTCTTAGGAATGCATTTCAAAAATGAGTTTTTTTAACTCAAAAAATGAGGGGGTGCAACGCAATGGCCCATGTACAAGTTTATTAGTATTAAAAGCATTTCTTTTTTAAACTAGACAATTTATGTTAAAGGTGTCACTTTTTTTCTAATAGCTCAACATTTTATTTAAAAAAAAAACTTGAAATATATAAGTCGATAAATAATCTGAATATGAAAACTATCTGAGGCCAAAATGAGTGATTCTTTAGTTAATAGAGGATTTTGATGATGGTTAAAATATGAATACTAATTAGTTTGGCTTCAATAACAATATATTAAAAATGACAAAAAGATATAAGTTAAGGAAAACACTCGATAAAAATGGTTTAATTTAATATTTATTTTTCATATCTACCGATGAATCCAATAAAAGTTTGGATCTCATAGCTACTTATTCATATAAAAAAATGTTTCAAATGTTCTTCGAATGAAAAGTTAATATATTGAATTGGGTCCTAAAATGAAGCTTAGATTGCTGATATTGTTGTTTACAGCGATAAAGCTTATTTTTCTGAGTACAATTACCCTTTGTACGACCACAAAGAGTTTAAAATGGATTTTTAAATCAATTTTGAAAAATTAACCTCGCGGTCCTTCTTGGCAGAAAAGGTCCTGCTTGACAGCTCGTTCCAAGGGGACTATAGTTGATCCATCGAAAAAATGTTGTCTTGTAATTTTTTTTTTTGCATTAAAATGTAGTTGTAGATACAAATGGACATAGGGCTTTAGTATCCAATTGTGAGGATCGTAAATTGTAAAAAAAATGTTTAATTCTTAATCCAGCTGAATAAAATAGCTATTTATTAAATTTTGATAGTTAACTTAGTTGTTTTTATGGGTCAAATGTCTGTACTCTCTGTTTAAAAATGTATTAAATTCATTGAACATTGTTTCCATGCTCAGTTATTCTCAAACACTCTGTACATCTTTCCATACAATTTAAATACCAACAATTGACCACCACAAAACATCTCCAGACGCGTGACGCTACCGAATCCTACGCAGCAGTGATCGATCGCCACCGCAATCAGCTAATTCGGGTCGAAATCGATCAATGCTGTCGCGCCAACCGCCACCAGACGACCAGACCAGACAAGATCGAACGCAAATCCCAGAAGCTGCTTCCGGTCTTACCGGTGGTGCTACCGCTGCGACATGCGATGCTGCTGCTGCCCAATCGACTTGACAATGTTCGATGACGACGTTCGACGCACACCGAGAGACAGTCTGCCCAATCTGCGACATTCATCCAGCTGAAGAGTGACTCTGATCCGCGGACACTCAAAAAAATTAATTTTTTTTTGTTTATTTGAAAAAATCCAAGTTTTTATATTTTTTTGTTTGAAAAATGCTTTCCATCTAATAATGAAAATAAATTGTAACAAAACAAAGTTTTTATTGTGTACAGTCACGCCAGTAATTCTCACTCACTTCAATTTGATGTAAATACCCGTAGAGTCCGTCGAAGCTTACGCTCGCGCGCGCTGTGCACATCCCACGCAGCATCTGTCAAGTCGCGCGCGCACAGCATCGAACTGCTTATCTTCTTTGCGCCGCGACCTTCCCTTCCCAGAGACCATGTTCCAAAAAGTGCGCGCGAACAACCTTACGCGACTGCGCAAAGTCTTGGCGGCGGCGGCTCCTTAAAGTGTCAAGATCGAAATCCCGTATTTATCTTTTCTTACGGCTTGTTTTCTCAGCTCGGCTTTTCATTTTCGAAAATTTCATTGTACGCGAGAGACGCAAGACCATCCCACTTGTTGAACCATGTGCCACACGGATTGGATTGGCAGCCACAGAATCAAGCGGCCTCGGAACGCACACCTTGGACAATGTCTGGCAGAAGTTGGTCCAGTTGGAATTGGGATGGTAGTTTTGCACTTGAACAAACTCAGTGTAATTTAAAGGAAAACAATCATTAAGATTAAGGAATTATTCCTGTATCCATCTTTTTCAACAAGTTTACCTTTATAAAAAATATTTAAAAAAACCTTTGCGTGCACATTTTAAATCAAGTTTTCAATTACATGGCTACGATTGATTCCCAAAAATGTGAGAGGTAGAAGTGGAGTTTATATTTTGAAGTTATACGTTTATATTCGATATATCACAAATTTAACTAATTTGCATGTTTATGAAAAAAAACTAATCTTAAACGATTTTATTTTATCCTTCATCTCAAATCAATTTGTTTGGCCAATCTTTTCATTTTTTCTTTATTTTTTCCTGGTTTTCAAAAAAATGTGCTGGTTATGTATTTTTCTGTGAAAGGAGAATTTTTAAATAATTTGTGTCAATTATTGAATTCTTCCAAACATAAAAATATCTCCAAAATTGTTTAATTTGCTTGGAAAAGAAAATTTGTGAAGGTCAATTTCTGTTACTTTTCGCATTCTTCAATACATGAACAGTTTTTAAAATGTTTTTTTGGTATGAGAATAAGCTGCTATGAATGTCTATTTCATTGTATTGAAAGAACATGCTTTGGACATAGCATTTTTGAATTCTTTTCAAAACTTTAAATAAAATTTTTACAAATCACAGTCTGTAAAAATGCATGGAAAAAAGTATGTAGTCCAGCAAAATTTCTAGTCGACGAAACATAAATGTTTGAGTTTTTTTTTTCTTGGCGGTTATTTTTAATTGAGTAAATTAAAGATATTTCAGCAATGAATTTTATAGCAACGGTCTATCAATGCGTTTAATTGTGTTACTTGTAACCTAAGATCTATTTAATTTTTCTTTTAGATTATTTTAATATATTTTCTGAAACATAAAAAATATCTATATTTAGTTAAACTGTTTTTGAATGGAATTTCTCTTAGATTTGTTTATTTTTGTTTTCAAAATTTAGTAAAACAAACGAAAAAAATTAAAAAGATTTCTCATTGAAGAAAATTGCATTTTACAAACCGATGCACAATGTACTTTTATAATAGCATTGGACAGTACTTAGTTGGATAATTCATTTTTTTGTTTTACTGCTGAAACCGACTTAGAAAGCTCAGGAAAAAAGATATTTACTTTTTATAGCAATAAAATAATAAATATTTATGAAGCATTTCGATCATCTTTTCATTTAAAATCATTAAAATAGTACGCTTTCCTTCATTGGCCTAAGCCAGAGCAAGAGAAAGAATTAAAACTAGCTATTTCCGAAGGCCAGCGCACTATTTTAAAAATTGACATTTATTTCAGCAAAAAAAAAAAATATAGCTCTTTAAATTTCCTTTCCAAAATTGACCAAAACATAGGTTTTGTTGATATTGAAAGTTATCATGTTAGCCAGCCAAAAATCACCATTTTGAGAAAATGTTTTAGTTTAGTGTCGCTAAAAGAGCAAGGGTACGAAAACAACAAGATTCCTGATCACTATCCATGTGTGTATAGTGGTGTCCACTTTCTGCGAGATTTCCTTCAATAAAGAAAGAAATTCATGAAATAATTGCAATAAGGATGCATCAAAAAAAAAACTTTTTTTTAAATAAAATAAAATGTTCAGAGTTAACAGCAAAACAACTAAACAGAAAAAAACAAAAAGATTCCATTCACAATGCTTCAATTGAGGTATCAATATTTTTTTTGTAATTATCTCTGTGAAATTTGATTTTCAATATTAGCCCCCCTGCCTTATTTCTAGGAGAGCAAAGAGTACCGTGCCTCCCAGAGTCGGCGCCCCTGATCATCATATTGCATAGCTTCACGGAAACCATTATATCAAATATCAAATTTCACTAGGACTCGAAAAAATCCATAAAAATATTTCATAATATGTTGTTTGAGTCTTAGTCTTTAATTTTTGTAGAATTCTACCTTCAAAATAAAGTGGTAGTCGATTTTTTACTACATAGAATTTAGTAAGTTTACGAACAAAAGCTGATAAAAATACAATTGATGCTCCAGATGGCGATTTCTGATTTTTCAATAAACTTCGATGGAATCTTAGTCCCTGCAAACAGCTTATTTAAATTACTTAATTTAATATCCTGATTATTTCCTAAATTAAATGCAGACAAATGCATTTTATTCCTTTCAGTATTTTTTTTGAAGTTTAAAAAATGGTTTTTGCCTCTTGATTTTTTGGGCGGATTTTGAACTAATGTTCTTATAAAATCTATTTATAACAGCCTTTTTTGACACAATTTAAAATTAGTAAGTTAACATAAAGTTTAAATAAGTAAATAAAATTTGACATTTGAAGGTCGGAGATTTTTTTTCTGATTTCGTGTGAGTTGGCAGAGAATGACCCCCTTTATTTACATTCTATGATTTAAAATATAGTGTCTGAAGTAAGTCATGATTTCAAAACAGGAGCAAATATTTTTATTGGCTGTAGTAAGATTTTCAAATAACTCAAATAATGTTCATTTTCTAATGAAGATAGCTCCAAAATATGTCATCAAATTTAATTAATTAATATATTTTCAAGATAAATTGAACTGTTTTATCAAACTAACAAGTTCAACAATAAGAATAATTTTACAGTTAATTTTAAAAAATTGCTTCTGGACTCCTCATGTTCTATTTCCAAACGGACCAGGCCTTTCCCGAACATCCCATAAGTCCGCAAAGCACAGTACGGAGGAGAGGACTCTTTATCCTCCTGGCCCGAGACCCAGGTCGCACTTGCCCTGGCTTGGCCCCCAGTGCGGTGTGTGGTTGGTGTGCGCAGAAGCGAAAAAGGATAATCCCCTTCCGAGACCGGAGACCGGATTAAGATTAATGTCTGCCTGACTTTCGGGATTAACGTAAGTATAAGCTTTACGCGATAATCACTTATTATTGTTATTATTATTGTCGCTTTGCGACGAAACTGTTTGCTGGCGGAGTTTGGAGTGTGGCAAGGTTGAAAGTATTATTGTTGTTTACGCCGACCTTGTTTGGGTTGCCTGGAATTTCTGAGGTGTTTTTTTTTTTGGAGCAAAAGTTCAATGTGATCGACATAAGTTTGGAATAATATTTGCCTGTACGGAAATGATAAAAATTATTTTGGATTCTTACTAAAAAAAACTACATGGATATTTCTATATTTTTTATATTTCAGGTTAAATTTAATTATTAGTTCTTTTTACACTTGTCAAATATATTTTTAAATATTGTATTTTTTGGTTATGCTATTTTTCAAGTAGTTCGACTCCCTCCTCAAATCACAAAACATATGTTTTCCCACCTAATTATTATCTCCAGTTGACGGTTGTCAAGGGACTGTTCTGCGGCGCTTGACTTTGTCCATAACCGTCACACAAACGCACGCGTTCCCTCTTGAGACCGTAATGGAGTGGAACAAAACGGCCGTTTTGCGTTTGCAGTCACCATACAGTACCAACGACAACAGAAAAACTAACTTAATCCACCTATGTGGTTGATGCCTTCCTCACTTTTTACCAAAAATGGGTAATATGAGTGGTTTGGACACACATTTCAGCATTTTTTTAGATCCAGAAAAACAGGAACACAGATATAACTTATGTGGTAATAACTCGAGACAGGGTTGCCAGATCTTCAATGTTTTGGACTCTTTGGAAAGCCCTTTCAATTGCCTAACCAACGATGGGTCGGATGATGGATCCGGACATCGTTAACATACATTTAAGTGAGATCCGGCTTCAAAAAAGTACATAAATATCACTTATGGGGCAATAACTCGAGACAGGGTTGCCAGATCTTCAGTGTTTTGGACTCTTTGGAAAGGCCTTTCAATAACCTAACCAACGATGGGTCGGATGATGGATCCGGACATAGTTTACATACATTTAAGTGAGATCCGGCTTCCAAAAAGTACATAAATATTACTTAAGTGGCCATATCTCAAGACAGGGTTGCCAGATCTTCAATGTTTTGGACTCGTTGGAAAGGCCTTTCAATAACCTAACCAACGATGGGTCGGATGATGGATCCGGACATCGTTTACATACATTTAAGTGAGATCCGGCTTCAAAAAAGTACATAAATATCACTTATGGGGTAATAACTCGAGACAGGGTTGCCAGATCTTCAGTGTTTTGGACTCTTAAGAAAGGCCTTTCAATTACCTAACCAATGATGGGTCGGATGATGGATCCGGACATCGTTTACATACATTTAAGTGAGATCCGGCTTCAAAAAAGTACATAAATATCACTTATGTGGTAATAACTCGAGACAGGGTTGCCAGATCATCAATGTTTTGGACTCATTGGAAAACCCTTTCAATTACCTAACCAACGAATGGACGGATGATGGATCCGGACATCGTTTACATACATTTAAGTGAGATCCGGCTTCAAAAAAGTACATAAATATCACTTATGGGGTAATAACTCGAGACAGGGTTGCCAGATCTTCAGTGTTTTGGACTCTTAAGAAAGGCCTTTCAATTACCTAACCAATGATGGGTCGGATGATGGATCCGGACATCGTTTACATACATTTAAGTGAGATCCGGCTTCAAAAAAGTACATAAATATCACTTATGGGGTAATAACTCGAGACAGGGTTGCCAGATCTTCAGTGTTTTGGACTCTTTGGAAAGGCCTTTCAATTACCTAGCCAATGATGGGTCGGATGATGGATCCGGACATCGTTTACATACATTTAAGTGAGATCCGGCTTCAAAAAAGTACATAAATATCACTTATGGGGTAATAACTCGAGACAAGGTTGCCAGATCTTCAGTGTTTTGGACTCTTTGGAAAGGCCTTTAAATTACCTAACCAATGATGGGTCGGATGATGGATCCGGACATCGTTTACATACGTTTAAGTGAGATCCGGCTTCAAAAAAGTACATAAATATCACTTATGGGGTAATAACTCGAGACAGGGTTGCCAGATCTTCAGTGTTTTGGACTCTTAAGAAAGGCCTTTCAATTACCTAACCAATGATGGGTCGGATGATGGATCCGGACATCGTTTACATACATTTAAGTGAGATCCGGCTTCAAAAAAGTACATAAATATCACTTATGGGGTAATAACTCGAGACAGGGTTGCCAGATCTTCAGTGTTTTGGACTCTTTGGAAAGGCCTTTCAATTACCTAGCCAATGATGGGTCGGATGATGGATCCGGACATCGTTTACATACATTTAAGTGAGATCCGGCTTCAAAAAAGTACATAAATATAACTTATGTGGTAATAACTCGAGACAGGGTTGCCAGATCTTCAGTGTTTTGGACTCTTTGGAAAGGCCTTTCAATTACCTAACCAATGATGGGTCGGATGATGGATCCGGACATCGTTAACATACATTTAAGTGAGATCCGGCTTCAAAAAAGTACATAAATATCACTTATGGGGTAATAACTCGAGACAGGGTTGCCAGATCTTCAGTGTTTTGGACTCTTTGGAAAGGCCTTTAAATTACCTAACCAACGATGGGTCGGATGATGGATCCGGACATCGTTTACATACATTTAAGTGAGATCCGGCTTCAAAAAAGTACATAAATATAACTTATGCGGTAATAACTCGAGACAGGGTTGCCAGATCTTCAGTGTTTTGGACTCTTTGGAAAGGCCTTTCAATTGCCTAACCAATGATGGGTCGGATGATGGATCCGGACATCGTTTACATACATTTAAGTGAGATCCGGCTTCAAAAAAGTACATAAATATCACTTATGGGATAATAACTCGAGACAGGGTTGCCAGATCTTCAGTGTTTTGGACTCTTTGGAAAGGCCTTTCAATTACCTAACCAATGATGGGTCGGATGATGGATCCGGACATCGTTTACATACATTTAAGTGAGATCCGGCTTCAAAAAAGTACATAAATATAACTTATGTGGTAATAACTCGAGACAGGGTTGCCAGATCTTCAATGTTTTGGACTCATTGGAAAGGCCTTTCAATTACCTAACCAACGATGGGTCGGATGATGGATCCGGACATCGTTTACATGCATATAATTGAGATCCGGATATTTGTGAAAACGCATTTTTATACATAACTTTTGAACTACTTATCGAAACTTCAAACAATTCAATAGCGATGTATGGGACCCTAAACCAAGTCGAATGCAACTGGTTCGATCAAAATCGGTTCAGCCAGTGCTGAGAAAACTCAGTGAGAATTTTGGTCACATACATACATACACACACATACACACACACATACACACACACATACACACACACATACACACACACAGACATTTGTTCAGTTTTCGATTCTGAGTCGATATGTATGCATGAAGGTGGGTCTAGGAGCTTTTAATCAAAAGTTCATTTTCAGAGCAGGATTATAGCCTTACCTCAGTGAGGAAGGCAAAAAGCCATCATCTATCTTCTCTCGAGAGATCCTGACAGGACAGAGAGAGAGGTTCGCACCCTGAACGCGCGACGACCCTTCGAGCTCTTTTGGTAAATCAGTGTGAAGCTGGGCGCGGTTGGCACTTAATATCAAGATAATAAATAATAAATTTGTTCTGAATGACACATCCGCAAACCCTCGGTTTTTGTATGAACCGGTGTGGTGGTGGTGTTGTAAAACAACACAAAAAGCCATGATATGGTTACGGGGTTGTCTGTCTAAATCGGAGGGGAGTGAGCATAAAGCATAACTGCTGGCAAATTCCGGTGAATTTTTGGCCAAATCATTCCGGCAGCTGGTGAAGAGTTGTGTCGGAAGTTAGGGATGTTCAGACCAATAATCTTTCAGTTAATATGAAAAAAGTAGAAAAAACACAATTGACCGATTCTTTCGTGACGGGACAACGTTTGTACGCATATGTTTTCAGTTTTTTGCTGATAACTTTAAAATCTGTGGGAAATGGTACCAATATTTATACAAATTTGGAAAGTACATTAAATTTCCTATAAGATTCACTCCAGCAGACATTTAAAAACAAAAAGTTTGAGTCAAGTGAGATACATATGTAGCGTGACGGGACAACATCGTACAATTGGATCATTTTGATTTTTATACACAAAAGTGAAGAACTCTGCTCTCCTAGTAAGTTTTTGGAAAAACCCTTTTCTACAGTTGTTTCTAAAATGAAAAACGAAGATTTTGCTTCCTAGATCACCTTATTTCGTCAAATTTTGTGGATTTGACAGGTACTTCGTTTCGTGACGGGACAACGCAGACATTTTGCAAAAGAGGGTTTTGCTCGCGTTGTCCCGTCACGAAATGAAGCAATTGTGAAAATCTCTACTGACTAGTCAACTTTGACTAATTTGGGGTCGCTGAGCTCAAATATGACTCCTAGAATACTCCAAAGTATTCAGGGAATGTGCAATCCAAAATGGCGGCCAATATGGCGGTGCTATAATATTCGATATTTTATAAAGAAATGTAATCGGCAATGAACAGGTCAAATTTAACAAAGGGTTGCTGAACTCAAATATGAGCTTTAGAATATTTCAAAATACTAAAAATGTGCAATCCAAGATGGCGGCCAATATGGCGAAGCTAGAAAATTTGTTTTTTTTTTAGATGTAGGCAATCAACGGGTCAAATTCAACTAATTTGGGGTCGCTGAACTTGAATATGTGCCATAGAATACTCCAAAGTACTCAGGGAATGTGCAATCCAACATGGCGGCCAATATGGCGAAGCTGAAAATTTTGATTTTTTTTCAGATGTGTAACAGGCAATCAACGGATCAAATTTATCTAATTTGGGATCGCTGAACTTGAATATGAGCCATATAATACTACAAAGTACTAAGGTAATGTGCAATCCAAGATGGCGGCCAATATGGCGAAGCCAGAAAATTTGATTTTTTTTTCAGGGTTGTAACAGGCAATCAACGGGTCAAATTTAACTAACTTGGAGTCGCTGAACTCGAATATGAGCCATATTATACTCCAAAGTACTCAGGGAGTGTGCAATCCAAGATGGCGGCCAATATGGCGAAGCTAGAAAATTGAAATGCATTCTCTGAGTACTTATTTATTTATTTGTCACCGTATTCGGCATTATGCCGCACAGACTGTTCTAAGGACTTTAGAATATTCTAAGGGTTATATTCGAGTTCAGCATCCCCAAATTAATTAAATTTGACCTGTTGACTGCCTGTTACATTTCTGTATAAAAAAATCCAATATTTTAGGTTCGCCATCTTGGCCACCATCTTGGATAGCACATTCTCTGAGTACTTTGGAGTATTATATGGCTCATATTCGAGTTCAGCGACCCCAAATTAGTTAAATTTGACTAGTTGATTGAACTTAAAAATCCTTTTATGGTGGTTTCTTCCATTCTGCCGCCATATTAGACGCCATCTTGAATATCTCGCTTCCCTTTGAGACTCAGGAAAATCAACAGGCAAATTTGGATTCTGGAGGGTCGATTTAGTCTAGATCGATCAAAAACTGGCCTGTTACACGATTTGCTTCTAGACACGAGAAATGAGCACCTTTTTTGAATTCGTGCCTTGACCAAAAAATTAGCGTGACGGGACAACGCAAACTTGCGTCAGTCGTAACTCTGGTTCCTTTTGACCAATTTTCGATTTCTAATAAGCATTTTAAAGGGTTTTTTGAGTACGAAGAGAATCCAGAATATGATGCAAAACCGATTTCACGAACTATTGCAAATTAAACTATTGTCATTTTTCGTGACGGGACAACGCTTCCATATACCCCCTTTTCAAATGTCCTGTATAATTTTATACCTACAGAATCAGCTTTTGTCAATAAGAGGGCTTATAAAAGGGTCATTTCACTATAAAATACCGTTTAGATTGATTAAATATCTGCAGTCCTTCCATTAATTTGAGCTATTATTTAAAAAAGTTGGGAAAATTAAAAAATTCCAGCGTTTATACATTTTACAACATCTGCTCACAGATATATTTAGAATAGGAACTTTGGTGTGGAAATATGTTTTTTGTTTGGTTCAAATTGTTGGAAAACATGGAAAATTATCAGAACCATCCAAAGTTTAACTTGAAAAAATGACTACTTGGTAAACAAGTGCTAAGAATCGGTCATTATGTCATTGGTCGCAACACTTCCTTAGAGCGTATAAACAAAACTTGCCTTGGGATACCATACCGTGGAGTTTTTCCCTTATCCCCTTAAAAAAAGTGGAGCATCAACGCTTCCCGTCTTCCAAATCCATTGTTTTTGGTGTACAGCTAAAGTTATCAAGATTGAACTCCCGATCTACCGCTTACAAGGCGCTACCATTGCGCTACTTGGCTCGGACTAACATAATATCAGGGTGTCACTTTTTGCAAAATTTTGCCAGAAAACTAATAAAATAGTAAATATCTTAAAAGATCTAGCCTTGAAAAGTCAACTGAATCAAATAAAAGCAATTTTCAAGAACATTACTGCACAAAAAGGAGTCATCTTCTTTTCATCCAATCCAAAATGTGTAACCAGACCCTTCTTGAAATCCTCACACATTAACCGTCAATTTTAAACCAGAGGGTGCCTTTGTTACATAAGTGACAGTTTATTGTTTTTGGCCAGATTCGCCCTTTCAATTCATAGAGGGGTGCTGCGAACATCCAGGACGTCCCAACGAGTCCACCAACCGCTGCGGCGTGATGATGCGGAAGATTAAAGTTATGATCGTGTCGTCGTTATGTTCTACCAGTCCGGGTCGGAACGATTTATCACGTTGGAAAATGTGCGATTTCCCGCGTTCGATGTCAAGGGGAAGCCATTTGTCCCAAACCGGGAACCATTATGGAACCCGGAATAAAGTTCTGAAATGAGGGTCACACAGCGGATCTTGTGGTGTGAACTAGACTTCTTTCGTGGGAAATTTGCAGCAATCTTGTTTTTTTTTGCATTTGAAAATGGCTAATTTTGTTCTAACTTTCTCACAATTCCAATTTCTTTTTCCAGACTGAGCTGAGGACGTGCGTGGCCTGCGGGGAACCGATCGCCGATAAGTACCTCTTTGACGTTGATGGATGCTCGTGGCACGGTTCCTGTCTGCGGTGTTCCGTCTGTCTGACCTTGCTGGAGCGCCAGCCGTCCTGTTACTTTCGCGACCGGCAGGTCTACTGCCGGACGGACTATGCAAAGTGAGTATGCCGTTTCTCGGCACATTTCTATCAGCAGCACTTTGATCATGAATTACAGTGTTCATAAATTGTTTTTGACTTATCCAAATTAGTGGAAAACTGCAAAAGTGATGAAAATAGCTCGGCAGGCTTTGTGTGACGCAAAAGGGTATAGAGCAATTCCAGCTCAAATCAGGAATTTTTCTGGTACTTTTGTACCCGACCCTCTCCGATTTCAATGAAACTTTGTAGACATGTTATCCTAGGCCTATATAAGCCATTTTTGTGTATATGGAGCCAATTGTACTTGAAAATTACATTTGAGAAGGGCGTAAGTTATTTAGATATTTTTATATTCTGTAATTTAAATATTGCTGTATCTCGAAGGCGTTGCATCGTATCAAAAAGTGGTCAAAGACAAACTTGTAGGAAATTGAACGGGCTTTCTGAAAAAAATACACTGAAAGAAAAATACACGCCACTTCTATGGGATTTTTCAATTTTTATGTTTAAAAGTTAAATTTTAAGGTGAAGTCACGATTTTTTTCGTTCAAAATTTTTGAGGAAATAGCCTAAAATGTTACAAAAAGACTCACGAAAAATGCAGGATGGTATGTCTCTCCTAAAAAATACAAAAATCATTTACTGAAACTGTTTTTTTGAAAAGTGGTCTAAACGTCAAAATTTTCAAAAACCGATAGTGGGAATCGATTCCCCAGACAATTTTACATAAAAGTCTCCATATTGACCATTGCCCTATGTCCAATCCTTGTGAAGATACAGCGGTTTTAAAAATAAAAATGTTGAAAAAATAGGTTTTTTAGTGGTTTTTGGCAATTTCTATATGACAGACTTGATTTTTCAGTCTCGTAAATATTTTTACCGGAAAGCTCGTCCAATTTCCCATAAGTTTGCCTTTGACAGCTTTTCAATTTGACTCGTTTTAATATTTACGTAAGATGACTTACTATCCAGATTTCTACAAGGCAAACTTATGGGAAATTGGACGAGCTTTCCGGTAAAAATATTTTTGAGACTGAAAAATCAAGTCTGTCATATAGAAAATGCCAAAAACCACCAAAAAAGCTATTTTTTCAACATTTTTAATTTTAAAACCTCTGTATCTTCGCAAGGATTGGACTTAGGACAATGGTCAATATGGAGATTTTTATGTAAAATTGTCTGGGGAATTGATTCCCACTATCGGTTTTTAAAAATTTTGACGTTTTGACCACTTTTCAAAAAAAAAACAGTTTTAGTAAATGATTTTTGTTTTTTTTAGGAGAGACATACCATCCTGCATTTTTCGTCAATCTTTTTGTCACATTTTAGGCTATTTTCACAAAAATTTTGAGCGAAAAAAAATCTTGACGTCACCCTGAAATTTAACTTTTTCATCTAAAAATCAAAGAATCTCATAGAAGTGGTGTGTTTTTTTGTTTCAGTTTATTTTTTTCAGAAAGCCCGTCCAATTTCCTACAAGTTTGTCTTTGACCACCTATTGATACGATGCAACGGCTTCGAGATACAGTAATTTTTAAATTACAAAATACAAAAATATTTAAAACACTTACACCCTTCTCAAAAGTTATTTTCGAGTACTATCGGCTCCATACACACAAAAATGGCTTATATAGGCCTAGGATAACATGTCTACAAAGTTTCATTGAAATCGGAGAAGGTCGGGTACAAAAGTACCAGAAAAATTCCTGATTTGAGCTGGAATTGCTCTATATTTTTCCTAAATGGAGTTTCTTTAGCTTTTGTTTTGAACCATAAATTGTGAACTGTTTGTTATTGATGATTGCATTTAGAAGGATTGTTTATAATTCCTTCAATTATACTAAAGCAATTACAAATATTTGTCTAGGGTAGTGTAGACAGTCGCCCAATTCTCTACAAAATGCTCTTAAAAATCTGGATGCAAAATTAAAACTAAAAATAACATAATTTCAAATGAAAATTATTTTTAAGTAGGTAGATTTTTCATTATTGAAAGATGCAACTTTTGGTACCCAAACATGTATACAGTAGGGTGCCAAGAATATGGGACTTTTTCTCAAAACCTCGCTCCACAAGCTGAATATTGTTCCTTGAACTATTTTAGGACTCTGGACCAAAAATTAGCACTATCGAACAACATTTACCCATTGATACTCAAAGGTTAAGTTTGTATGGGAAAATCAAAAAAAAATTGGAAAACCCAATTTTCTTACGGTTTGGTCTGCACGGTGCGCTTCTTCCATCCAAAAATTCCCAAAAGTGAGATTCTCATTTAAAATTTAATGCTCTACAACGTTGTAAAACATACCAAATACGTATTTTTCCTGTTTTTTTTAAATGCATTTTTTTGTTCGAAAAAATTTCTCAAGATCAAGATTTTTTCATAAATTTCGGAAGTAATAACATTTTTGTGAAAATACTTCAAATTTTCACAAATCTACGCATTTTTGAAAAAATACTCAATATTTCAGTTTTTTTTTACAATATGGGTACCATCATCAGGGGTGACATTGGGTCTGGGGGGTGAGATTGGGTCATACAAATTTCAGCATTTTTGTATGACCCAATCTCACCCCCAGACCCAATGTCACCCCTGATGACGGTTACAAATAATCGGGACTTTTTCATACTTTTCGAAAATAATTACGCAATATTTTGAAAATACTATTTCAGTTTTGTACAATATAAGTATCAAATGATCGGGATTTTTCCATTCATTTCGAAAATAATAACACATATACTTGAAAATACTCAAAATTTTATACGTAGTTTTATTTCAGAAAAAAATATTCAAAATTTCAGTATTTTGCAACATGGGTTTCAAATGATCTGGATTTTCTCATACATTCAGGGGTGTGTTTGATGGGCTTGAGCTAGGTAGATGCGCATTTGGCTGAGGGCGCCTACAGTGCATACAGTCAAACCTCGCATAAGAGCGCCTCGCATATGCAACTGTGCATATACGAGTCATTCCACCTGATTCGGTTAAGTCGCAAGAGTTGCTTATGCGAGGTACAGGGCTTATGGGATTTTGGCTATATGGGAGACATGGGCTATATTTTTATGAAAAATCATCTTAACTATGCAAATTTATAGTGTTTTGGAATCGTTATGAAGTCAGCTATACAGCTACACCATATTTACAAGGTTTACGATGTTCTAGGTCATCCGAAACTTCCTCAAGTTGAGGCCTATGTGTTCACCGCCGTACAAGTATGAGGTAGGCGATTGTGACTGTGGTTTTTGACCTCAGATCATATCCGGATAGCCTCAGGGAGGTTCAGGGACTAGTCTTCCGATGTTTGGTGATGTTCTAGGTCTTCTGTAGAGTCCCGGGAGTTACGGCCGATGGGTCTACCGCCTTAACAAGATAGAGGTCAGTGGTTTTTGACCACAGATCATATCCAGATAACCGCAAGGAGGTTCAGAGACTAGTCTACCGATGTGTGGTGATGTTCTGGGTCTCCTGTAGAGTCCTGGGAGTTACGGCCGATGGGTCTACCGCCGTAACAAGATAGAGGTCGGAGGTTTTTGACCTCAGATCATATCCAGATAGCCTCAGGGAGGTTCAGGGACTAGTCTACCGATACGTGGTGATGTTCTGGGTCTCCTGTAGAGTCCTGGGAGTTACGGCCGATGGGTCTACCGCCTTAACAAGATAGAGGTCAGTGGTTTTTGACCACAGATCATATCCAGATAACCGCAAGGAGGTTCAGAGACTAGTCTACCGATGTGTGGTGATGATCTAGGTCTTCTGTAGAGTATCGGGAGTTACGTCCGATGGGTCTACCGCCGTAACAAGATAGAGGTCGGAGGTTTTTGACCTCAGATCATATCCAGATAGCCTCAGGGAGGTTCAGGGACTAGTCTACCGATACGTGGTGATGATCTAGGTCTTCTGTAGAGTATCGGGAGTTACGTCCGATGGGTCTACCGCCTTAACAAGATAGAGGTCAGTGGTTTTTGACCACAGATCATATCCAGATAACCGCAAGGAGGTTCAGAGACTAGTCTACCGATGTGTGGTGATGTTCTGGGTCTCCTGTAGAGTCCTGGGAGTTACGGCCGATGGGTCTACCGCCGTAACAAGATAGAGGTCGGAGGTTTTTGACCTCAGATCATATCCAGATAGCCTCAGGGAGGTTCAGGGACTAGTCTACCGATATGTGGTGATGTTCTAGGTCTTCTGTAGAGTCTTGGGAGTTACGTCCGATGGGTCTACCGCCGTAACAAGATAGAGGTCGGAGGTTTTTGACCTCAGATCATATTCAGATAGCCTCAGGGAGGTTCAGGGACTAGTCTACCGATACGTGGTGATGTTCTGGGTCTCCTGTAGAGTCCTGGGAGTTACGGCCGATGGGTCTACCGCCGTAACAAGATAGAGGTCGGAGGTTTTTGACCTCAGATCATATCCAGATAGCCTCAGGGAGGTTCAGGGACTAGTCTACCGATATGTGGTGATGTTCTAGGTCTTCTGTAGAGTCTTGGGAGTTACGTCCGATGGGTCTACCGCCGTAACAAGATAGAGGTCGGAGGTTTTTGACCTCAGATCATATCCAGATAGCCTCAGGGAGGTTCAGGGACTAGTCTACCGATATGTGGTGATGTTCTAGGTCTTCTGTAGAGTCTTGGGAGTTACGTCCGATGGGTCTACCGCCGTAACAAGATAGAGGTCGGAGGTTTTTGACCTCAGATCATATCCAGATAGCCTCAGGGAGGTTCAGGGACTAGTCTACCGATATGTGGTGATGTTCTAGGTCCCCGGACCTCCCTGTGGCTATCCGGTTATGATCTGAGGTCAAAAACCACCGACCTCTATCTTGTTACGGCGGTAGACCCATCGGCCGTAACTCCCGGGACTCTACAGAATACCCAGAACATCACCACATCGTTAGACTAGCCCCTGAACTTCCCTGAGACTATCTGGATATGATCTGAGGTCAAAAACCTCCGACCTCTATCTTGTTACGGCGGTAGACCCATCGGCCGTAACTCCCAGGACTCTACAGGAGACCCAGAACATAACCACGCATCGGTAGACTGGTCCCCGGACCTCCCTGAGGCTATCTGGATATGATCTGAGGTCAAAAACCTCCGACCTCTATCTTGTTACGGTGGTAGACCCATCGGCCGTAACTCCCAGGACTCTACAGAAGACCCAGAACATCACCACACATCGATAGACTAGTCCCTGAACCTCCCTGAGGCTACCTGGATATGATCTGAGGTCAAAAACCTCCGACCTCTATCTTGTTACGGCGGTAGACCCATAGGCCGTAACTCCCGGGACTCTACAGAAGACCTAGAACATCACCACATACCGGTAGACTAGTCCCTGAACCTCCCTGAGGCTATCTGGATATGATCTGAGGTCAAAAACCTCCGACCTCTATCTTGTTACGGTGGTAGACCCATCGGCCGTAACTCCCGGGACTCTACAGAAGACCTAGAACATCACCACATACCGGTAGACTAGTCCCTGAACCTCCCTGAGGCTATCTGGATATGATCTGAGGTCAAAAACCTCCGACCTCTATCTTGTTACGGCGGTAGACCCATAGGCCGTAACTCCCGGGACTCTACAGAAGACCTAGAACATCACCACATACCGGTAGACTAGTCCCTGAACCTCCCTGAGGCTATCTGGATATGATCTGAGGTCGAAAACCTCCGACCTCTATCTTGTTACGGCGGTAGACCCATCGGCCGTAACTCCCAGGACTCTACAGAAGACCTAGAACATCACCACATACCGGTAGACTAGTCCCTGAACCTCCCTGAGGCTATCTGGATATGATCTGAGGTCAAAAACCTCCGACCTCTATCTTGTTACGGTGGTAGACCCATCGGCCGTAACTCCCGGGACTCTACAGAAGACCTAGAACATCACCACATATCGGTAGACTAGTCCCTGAACCTCCCTGAGGCTATCTGGATATGATCTGAGGTCGAAAACCTCCGACCTCTATCTTGTTACGGCGGTAGACCCATAGGCCGTAACTCCCGGGAATCTACAGAAGACCTAGAACATCACCACATATCGGTAGACTAGTCCCTGAACCTCCCTGAGGCTATCTGGATATGATCTGATGTCAATAACCTCCGACCTCTATCTTGTTACGGTGGTAGACCCATCGGCCGTAACTCCCGGGACTCTACAGAAGACCTAGAACATCACCACATACCGGTAGACTAGTCCCTGAACCTCCCTGAGGCTATCTGGATATGATCTGAGGTCAAAAACCTCCGACCTCTATCTTGTTACGGCGGTAGACCCATCGGCCGTAACTCCCAGGACTCTACAGGAGACCCAGAACATCACCACACATCGGTAGACTAGTCCCTGAACCTCCCTGAGGCTATCCGGATATGATCTGAGGTCAAAAACCACAGTCACAATCGCCTACCTCATACTTGTACGGCGGTGAACACATAGGCCTTAACTTGAGGAAGTTTCGGATGACCTAGAACATCGTAAACCTTGTAAATATGGTGTAGCTGTATAGCTGACTTCATAACGATTCCAAAACACTATAAATTTGTATAGTTAGGATGATTTTTCATAAAAATATAGGCCATGTCTCCCATATAGCCAAAATCCCATAAGCCCTGTACCTCGCATATGCGTGCTTCGCATAAGAAACCCCCATATGAGTTGCATATGCGAGGTTTAACTGTATATGATTTTTAGGGCGCTGACAGTCACTAACTGATATGTGAGGCGCTTATAGTGGAAACGTATTTTTCTAATCTAATCTAATCTAACCCCAGCGCAGCCAGTCCTTCGAGGGCATCCTGGAAAATGCCTTAGGTTGATTAACGCCTAGCATCCTCTTGTCAATATTAACATTTGCAGTGCTCCAATGCAATAAATTGCCTTGAAACATCACAAAACGTTAAAACGGCCAGGCCAACTGCGTAAAGTTTACCGCAAAGATGATTCGTTGAATTGGATTGAGTTTGAACACGAATGTTTAAACAGCAATACAGTTCTGAATCTACAGGGGAGGAAGAAACGTGGGGATCCCCCGCTCACGTTCCTGTTTGTTTAGGCAATAAATCGTTGGAAGCCATCATGCTAAGAAGTTTTGGTGCTCCGGGACCCTCGAGGATGGGACATTGTATTTCCACAAATGCCCTGGACACTATTTGCCGTGGTTAAAGCGCCACAACTCGCTCTTATAGTGGAAACGTATTTTTAAACTTAAAAATAAAACAAAATCCTAAAGTACCTAAACATACACATGGTTCTTGATGGTTGATAAACAAAGCGTAGTTTAATTAAAAAATTAAAAAAAATTATGGTAAATTTACCTATTTTAACAAAGTAGTACATATATAACTTAAGTTTAATTTTTGGGATCAAAGATTACTATTTTTGCATAAATTTTATTTTTGGTACGATTTCTGCTGATATTTTTTTTCTGTGATTTTGAATCAATATTATTAGAAATTAAAAAAAGTCTTGTCGCAAAAAGAACGATACACGCCTGTGAATCCGTTGCCGAAACCGCAAGGTTTAAGAGGGCTAGATTATAAGGTGTTACGTCGATTCCGAATTATCAGAAATAAAAGTTATTTTATGTTTTTTATTTTTTTTTCATTCAAAAATGTACGCACCTTCCCGCAAATTTATTTTAGGAAAACATAATAAAAAGAATTTCAAAAATTCTTTAACGGTTAATAAGGTAATTCGCTTGGCTAAACACTTGCTTGAAAGTGTCAAAGATTTCAAAAACCTATAGGTTTGAAAACATTATTTAGTAAACTTCAAATATAAGATCAAAACAGACAAACAGTGACTTTTGCCCTTAACATACACAAACTTCACATTATTTTTGAAAATTCATAAAATTGACTCTAAACCTAGTCGTAAACCCTTTCTTTGTCCCGTCCTACTCGATAATGAAAATGCCCATCCCCCAACGTGGACAAATAAAAATGTTTTGTCTGCAGCGTGGAAAAACGCAACCCATTGCAATGAAACAATAGAATCTTTTAGTTATTTAAAATTTTTAAGGTCGCACCTATCATAAAAGATAACTCTATCTACACATAATTAAATTTGATCCATTTTGGAATTGATAATAAAAACTGACTCTCGCGTATTCAATCCAGAAGTCAGAATTATATATTAACAGGGTATCCAGATCCACGGTAAGTTTCGGAGAACAAATCTAAGATAAAAGTGAATATTTTTTATCGATTTTAATGTATATTTCTATGGAAAAATCACATGAAATTGATAGAAACACGTATATTCATATTTATCAAATTTGTCATGAACATGCCTGGAATGACTTGAACGGGACCATCCATAAACCACGTGGTCACTTTAGGAGGGTATGGTGATTGTCCACGATCCATACAAAAAAGTTTTTTTTTTGTATGGACAATTGTCCACAAGGGGAGGGGGGAGGGTGGTGGAGGTAACAGATTCCCAAAAAAGTGTCCACGTGGTTTATGGATGGTCCCAACTTGAAAATAACACATAAAAAAAATCCTTATTCAGTTATCCGAAAAACACAATTACTTAATAAGGAAAGGAGGCAGAATTCTTAAAGTAAAGGAATTTCGTACTTTTTTTTATTTCAGTGTATGGCTTTTGAACTTTATCTTTGCAATCAAATCGGAGAAAACAGATTGACTAGCTCTCAATAGAATAATCTGATGCGATTTAGTATTACCTAAAGCGTCCAATTTCCCAGGGTTACAAAATTCCCGGGAAACGATAAATTTTAAATTTATCCAAAATTGTTCTTATATTGGTTCTGGTTAATATTCTTTAACAAAATTGTATAAAATAGCAACTTAAATGATCAAATTAAGTGCGAGGGTCAATTAATGCCTTAACTGCTTGCAAAAACATTTTCAAGAAAATATATTGATATTCTAAATCTATAGACTATTTCTAAATTTACTAGTATTTTTTTTTTGCAGTGATATTTTTCCAATCACAGTCTTTTGACGGCGAGTAAAATGAATCCATGCTTCAAAACCATAACATTGCTATACATTATGGCTCTGTGAACAGTTTGAGAGAATATGATAAAGAATAATATTGAGACGACGTTGAAATGAAAATAAAAAATAATGAAGAAAATATGGATTTGTTGGCAAATCTTTTTTCTTGAACAAATCTTACTTCTTTGAGCTCATGAATAAATAGATAAGCATTGAATTCACCTTAAATATCAACTTTTTCACTTGAAATATCATTTTCATAAAATCACCTTCTACATAATACGAAGTAGTTTTTTTTTAATGATTCAGCTTAATAAATGATTTCGTCTAAAAGAATTTTCATAGCAATAAAAGTAGTTCAGTTCATATTAAATCTCTTACGCCCTTGTTAGCTCAAGTTTTTTTTCTTGATGTTAAACTGTTAACACTTTTTAACAAATTTGCCAATTTTTTTTTATTTGGAATGACCCTCTCTGAGACATCAATTGATATTTTTTTCAATTTTCATCCAATTTGGCCATGGTAAACAAAACCGTAAAAAAACATAATTTGATCTTGGCAGAACAGGATACCTAAGTTTCAAATGATATAACAACAATTTTTGTTTAAAAAACTAACCAGAATTATAATAGTTAATTTTCATTTCATAATATCGTAATTTTTGTTGCTCAACGAATAAACAAGATCCCAGTTGTGAAAGCTTCAGAAACCAATATTTTTTGAAATATTTATACTTTGATATGAAATTTTCAGACGAACTGAATGGTTATACGAACAATAAATCGAAATGAATAAAATAAAATTAAGTTTTTCATTACTATTTTTTTGAAAATTTAAAAAAATGTGCCAAAAAGTTAAGAAAATTATGAAACTATATTATGTGCAATTATCGTTACTTTTAACGGCACTGCTTTATTGAGACAAAAAATTGATATCAAAATTTTATTTAATTTCTTTAAAAAAATAAATATGAGCATTCAAAATGACTCAGTTAACGCTTCCTATTGTGTAACTAAGCGAAATTCGCATATCTCAGCTAGTAACGAACAAATACTGATATTTTATTATGAGAACTTGTTCCGAAAATTGTTCTTAGAGATCTAATTGATAAAGTCTAGATTATACAAAGTGGAATCAAATTAGATAATTTAGAAGAATATGTGCAATTTGCATAGATTATGTATATGTATTAGGATGTAACAAAAATTACATTTTGGCGGACATTCAGAGGTTTGTTCCGGTGGTCATACTGAGCTCAAATTCCAAATATGAGCTTGATTGCACAGCAAAAAATCCGATGGTAAAATCGCATGCAAAAGCATGCACATCACCTTTGTCAAAATAAACAATTAATATTACACACTGCATGTACAATATTTTCAAACACAAAAAAGAAGTTGCAACCGACGGGATTCAAACCCAGCACCAATAGTTAGGACTGGCGCCTTAGCCCACTCGGTCATCAGACCGATGAAAATCTGAAAGGATAAACGCATATATGGGCTTGACATTTCGGTCAATAAGGTTTCCCATACTGATGGGCCACATATTTCAGGGTGTAAAATTACATAAAATTGCATAAAATAATGCAACATTTATTTTACACCCAGGCCTTTTACATACAGCTGGATTACTACTTTTTTAGCTGTGTGGATGTAACAGGAGCTGGTGCTTTGCATTTGAATTTTAAATGGGATTTAACCCGTAAAAAGATTTTTTTTTTCAAAAATGTAATTTTTTAAGGCACTTTGGCCACTGAAGCGCTTATTTTCAACATCACTGGCGTGTAGGCCCAATTCTTGCACATCTTTTGGTATATATAACATTGATTTTTGGGGCACCCCGGAGCTCGGTACAGACCTTAAAAGTTTGGCATTTTTTCGAAAAATCGATCCCAGCATAATCAAATGGTGTCTCGGACGCCGCGAGATGCGACGTATATCTTTTTTACGATTCAGTAGCCAAAGTGCTTAAAAAATATAATAAGCATATTGTTTCAATCAATTTTCAGTGACTTTCCAAAGAAAAATCTGATAAGATCGTTATAAAATTCTGAGATTCTTAGAAGAAGTTGCACTTGGGGCTAAATATTATGTTTCAATTTACCCCTCAAAATTTCGGGAAATAGACTTTCTTACAAGGTGCAAAATATCAGACCTACCTTATTTATCTAGGAGTCGTAGGGGCGCCTCCAGTCAAATTTTCATATTGAGAATTTCAATACATTTTTTTAAGTCGTAGGGGCGCCTCCAGTCAAATTTTCATATTGAGAATTTCAATACATTTTTTTAAGTCGTAGGGGCGCCTCCAGTCAAATTTTCATATTGAGAATTTCAATACAATTTTTTAAGCCGTAGGGGCGCCTCCGGTCAAATTTTCATATTGAGAATTTCAATACATTTTTTTAAGTCGTAGGGGCGCCTCCAGTCAAATTTTCATATTGAGAATTTCAATACATTTTTTTAAGTCGTAGGGGCGCCTCCAGTCAAATTTTCATATTGAGAATTTCAATACATTTTTTTAAGTCGTAGGGGCGCCTCCAGTCAAATTTTCATATTGAGAATTTCAATACAATTTTTTAAGCCGTAGGGGCGCCTCCGGTCAAATTTTCATATTGAGAATTTCAATACATTTTTTTAAGTCGTAGGGGCGCCTCCAGTCAAATTTTCATATTGAGAATTTTAATACAATTTTTTAAATCCTAGAGGCGCCTTCAGACAAACTTAATTTAAAAAAATATCGCTCCTCGACTTGGCGACTTTGCGACTGACTGCGACAGCACTACCTTGGAACACTGAAATGTTTGGTTGACTTTCCAGAAAGAGTGCATATGACTTGAAAAAAAGAAAAGGGCGCTTCAAAATTGAGCCAAGAAATTGGTGAAACTTGGTGCAAGCCCTTTTATGGTCAAAAATATCGTTTAACTTGAATATTTTTCCTTAAAAAATAAATAAATTTAAGCAAACAGCTAAGTAGATATCATCTACTCAAATCTACCCATAAGCACACCCCTGTTCAATTTTTTTCAGCCATAAGGTCGCCTCCAGTCAAATTTTCATATTCAGAACATCAATACAATTTTTTAAGTCGTAGGGGCGCCTCCAGTCAAATTTTCATATTGAGAATTTCAATACATTTTTTTAAGTCGTAGGGGCGCCTCCAGTCAAATTTTCATATTGAGAATTTCAATACATTTTTTTAAGTCGTAGGGGCGCCTCCAGTCAAATTTTCATATTGAGAATTTCAATACATTTTTTTAAGTCGTAGGGGCGCCTCCAGTCAAATTTTCATATTGAGAATTTCAATACATTTTTTTAAGTCGTAGGGGCGCCTCCAGTCAAATTTTCATATTGAGAATTTCAATACAATTTTTTAAGCCGTAGGGGCGCCTCCGGTCAAATTTTCATATTGAGAATTTCAATACATTTTTTTAAGTCGTGGGGGCGCCTCCAGTCAAATTTTCATATTGAGAATTTTAATACAATTTTTTAAATCTTAGAGGCGCCTTCAGACAAACTTAATTTAAAAAAATATCGCTCCTCGACTTGGCGACTTTGCGACTGACTGCGACAGCACTACCTTGGAACACTGAAATGTTTGGTTGACTTTCCAGAAAGAGTGCATATGACTTGAAAAAAAGAAAAGGGCGCTTCAAAATTGAGCCAAGAAATTGGTGAAACTTGGTGCAAGCCCTTTTATGGTCAAAAATATCGTTTAACTTGAATATTTTTCCTTAAAAAATAAATAAATTTAAGCAAACAGCTAAGTAGATATCATCTACTCAAATCTACCCATAAGCACACCCCTGTTCAATTTTTTTCAGCCATAAGGGCGCCTCCAGTCAAATTTTCATATTCAGAATATCAATACAATTTTTTAAGTCGTAGGGGCGCCTCCAGTCAAATTTTCATATTGAGAATTTCAATACATTTTTTTAAGTCGTAGGGGCGCCTCCAGTCAAATTTTCATATTGAGAATTTCAATACATTTTTTTAAGTCGTAGGGGCGCCTCCAGTCAAATTTTCATATTGAGAATTTCAATACATTTTTTTAAGTCGTAGGGGCGCCTCCAGTCAAATTTTCATATTGAGAATTTCAATACATTTTTTTAAGTCGTAGGGGCGCCTCCAGTCAAATTTTCATATTGAGAATTTCAATACATTTTTTTAAGTCGTAGGGGCGCCTCCAGTCAAATTTTCATATTGAGAATTTCAATACAATTTTTTAAGCCGTAGGGGCGCCTCCGGTCAAATTTTCATATTAAGAATTTCAATACATTTTTTTTAAGTCGTAGGGGCGCCTCCAGTCAAATTTTCATATTGAGAATTTTAATACAATTTTTTAAATCCTAGAGGCGCCTTCAGACAAACTTAATTTAAAAAAATATCGCTCCTCGACTTGGCGACTTTGCGACTGACTGCGACAGCACTACCTTGGAACACTGAAATGTTTGGTTGACTTTCCAGAAAGAGTGCATATGACTTGAAAAAAAGGAAAGGGCGCTTCAAAATTGAGCCAAGAAATTGGTGAAACTTGGTGCAAGCCCTTTTATGGTCAAAAATATCGTTTAACTTGAATATTTTTCCTTAAAAAATAAATAAATTTAAGCAAACAGCTAAGTAGATATCATCTACTCAAATCTACCCATAAGCACACCCCTGCATACATTTCTAAAGTAATAACACATTTTTCTAAAAATACTCAAAATTTACCTAATGTAAAATCTGAAATTTGGAATATTTTTCGAAAATACGTAGTCTTGTGAAAATTTTGAGTGTTTAAAAAAAAAATCATAACTTTCGAATTTAATGAAAAAAATCCCGATCATTTGATATCCTTATTGTAAAAACTGTCTTTTTTGTTTTTATCAAAAATACGTAGTTTGATAAAATTTTGAGTACATATTTTCAAAATATTGCGCAATTATTTTCGAAAAGTATGAAACAGTCCCGATTATTTGATAGCCATATTGTAAAATCTGAAACGTTGAGTATTTTTTCGAAAAAAAGTAGTTTTGTGAAAATTTGAGTATTTTCAAAAAAATGTGTTATAACTTTCGAAATGTATGAAAACATCCCGATCATTTGATATGACTGTAGGTCATCGCTGAAATTTTGATGTTATCACAGTTTTAGTGAAAAAAGTTGAATTTTTGCCGATTTTGCCATTTTCCCGTTTTTGCGCGTGACGCGTCGAAAAACTCAAATTTTATTTTCAAAAATCATAGGGTATATGACCCTATTTTGGACCTAGTACCTATTTTGGACCTATTTTTATTAATCGATGTAGTTCAGGCTTTTAAAGTACGAATTCACTGAATGAAACCAACAGAAAGTGTAGGCAGGATCGTTTTGTTTCTTACCTCTTCCAAAAATGTTAACATTTTTGATTATTTCCGCTTTTTCAGCCACTTTTTCCAACGCCATTCGAACTTCCTTTCATTTTCCTAGCACATCGATTAGGTCCAAAAATTCCGGCCTCGTTGCTTATCAGATTTGGCTCGCGACACCTTGATGATTTTTTCTGTTTTGCACTGACACCAAGCAATTTCGTCCGGTTTCCAAGCAATGTAACTGTTGTTTATTTAATTCTTTCTTGTTTTCCGTCACTAATCCATTGAAATAACTATTCTATTATCGAAAAAAACTCATTTCAAAATATTTTTTCAAATCAGCCGCGTTGGATCAGTTTTTGGAGCTACTTTGCCGTCGGTTCAAGGCTATCACCAACACATGCATAACAAGGTGTTGCCAGTTTTGTTTATCAATTTATTTCGATATTTCATTGAAATTGATTGAAATTTTTTAAATTAATATTTTGAATTGATTTTCTTTACTGTAATTATTTGAATGAAATCTAAGCTTTAAAAAGCAAATGATTAACAGAAACAATGAAAATATGTTTTTTAAACGATAAAAATGCAAATTGATGCTAGAGATTTAGATGATTGTTAGGACCGATTGCAAAGTATCCCAATATTTAAACTGATGTTGATTTATTTTTGTCTGATCATCATTATCACCAATTTAGCCGCATATATTTTTAATTTTTGCTTCAAAAAATGCAAACTGGCTACCCTGTTGGAATTGAAGGGGAAACGATTGAAAAACCTAAAGGGTCTAGTTCATTAAATCGTCAGCTGTCACCGTGACAGGAGCTGTCAACATCGCTTACGAGTGGTTTTTGAAAAAGTCGTATGAATTAAATTTAAAAAAATCTTGAGTTAGTTTTAAAAAGATCCTAAGCGCTAGTTGTAAATAAATCAATTTTTCTATAAGTTCTCGATCAATTTACGAATTATAAATAAAAAAATGCTTTGAATTATCATCTGCACGTCTTTTAAATGGTCTTTACTGGAAAACAAACAAAAATTGGTTTGGTTCAGAAAAAAAAATCAAATAAGTGTCGGAGATCGTGATGGCTTTTACGACGTATTGCAAACTAATCAGAGAAATATACATATGGAAAATATATTTTTTGTTAGTTTTAACTGATTTTTGCATATTTATCTATATATAATTTTTAAAAATACAGGTATAACGTATTTTTTCACAATTGGCAGCGTTGCACAGAAAAAAAAATCATGGTAATATTATATATGGGAAGGGGTACATCTTTTATGTCAGAAAAAGGTGTAATTTTACCTCTGGAAATGTGTAATTTTACCACTTTTCTGGTGTAATGTCACTTTTTCAGTCTAAATTGAGGTAAAATTACATCATAAAAGAGGTAATATTCAACCATCCAAAATTACAGCTTCCAAATTTATATTATTTTTTTCTGTGTGGTTTATAATAAATTACACTTTTAAATTTTACCGTGTCAATCATGTTAGAAACACAATTAAACCAGCTAGAAAAATAAAAATCTTCGAAAATAAAATTAGCATAAGAGGTTAATGCGATGTTAACATTATGAATTTTATGATTTGAGACATATAGCCGGGGTGACTTTGATAGGTTTGATATTTTTCCGCAAAATGAAGAGTACAAATTGAATACGTACGGAATGGTATGAAATCATACTAACCGTGGTAGAGAAGTGCTCTAAGTACCCCTTGAAGAACTTTTCATGAAATTTTGAAAAGTTTAAAAAGTTAGTTAACTATAACTAAGAAAATGTTGATAAATAGCATTTTTTCATCTTCTCAACGTGTCATGATTTTTTCAATGAACATGATTTTGAATCGTAAAACGGAATGCATTTTCGGATTCTTCGGACAATCTTCTACTAGGAAAAGGTAAAATAAGCTATAAGTTATAGTTTTTGAAACATAATTTAAAAAAATCTCAAATTTTTTTCCAGTAAAACAAATTTCATATAAAATGTGAAAACTTTTGATTCATTCTTTAAATTCAGTTATACATGTAATATAAATCCATAATTTAATAAACAAAACTAGTTTCAACGAATTTCAGGCTAAGTTCTGAATTTTTAACAATATTACCTAAAATTTATATGTATTATGTTAAAAAACATAGTTAACTAAGTATTGACATAAATGATTTTCTTAAAATTATATCAGCAACCTAAGTGATGGTAAGTTCGAAGTAAAAATAATGTTTGAAAACCTCAAATCTGCTTTTAACAAGACAAACTATGACTATCAAAGGCACCCTGGTATTCAAACCAAAACAAAGATTTTTTTCAAATATTACATTGTTTTTAAAGTGCAACATGTAGTTAAACTTTTTGTCAAGCAACTGTAAAGTTTAACATGACAGATGAGAAAGTTTCACACCAAGTTACAAGCTATAATCTCCCTTTAAAATTTCTTGATTGTTTAATAATATTTGAACATAAGCTCTGCGTAAAATTTAGAACCTTTTTTCATTGTAACTTGTTATGTATCTGTGTCATTCATTTAATTTTAAGATAAGGTGTTTTTATTGCGAGTAATAAAGGGTTGTCTTTTATGTTCTAATGCTTGAACAAATTCAAATCCATTGTTTCATCATAATTATTTAATTTCTGAAATAAATATTTTCCAAATTATAATCGTGGATAGGCCCTTTGGTTTATCAAACCGAGTTTTTGTAAGTGTGCGTGTTGCCGCCGCACGCCGCAATTCGAGTTGTCCAAATTTCAACCAATCAGTGTGTGGGTCCAAAATAGGTTCAGCGATGCCTCCAAAATACATTCAATAAGTCCAAAATGCATCCAAAAAATGTTTTACTTGAAATGCTTATTACAATGGAATGGTTAAATTATTTTAAATTTTCAATAGTACACTTTGTTAAGCATAAATTAAGGCACAAAACAATCCTGAAACGAGCCAAATTAGTTAGACCGTTCCTGAGAACTATGCGAAATATGTTGACGCTTTGCATAGTAGGTCCAAAATAGGGCCATATACCCTATCTTGGAATCCTGTCAACGAACTCCTCCAATTTTTTAGTATGTTACGTAAAATTGTCCGAGGAATCCGATTAAAATATTTCCAGACATAGGTTTTTAGGTCCAGACACCGTCAAAACGGCATTCTAATGTTTCACACGACCTTTTTCAAATGTTAGGCTAGATTTTTGAAACTTCTTACTATTTTGCTTGGAAAGACCAACTTATCACCTTTCATTTGCGTATAAGACAGCTAAAATTGGTTGAAATGGCGGAGTTATGATTTATTGCAAAAAGTGGTTTTTGCAAAAATCGACGAAAATGGCAATAATAACACGGCTTAGGTCACCCTAATGGCCTAACAAAAAATACGGGTCTAATTATTTTGGCCAGGAAACCCCTAGAAAAATGTTGAGCCCGATCACTTTTGTTTTTTCCATGCTGTTTTCATGGGGAATTGCTGTATTCATATACCTACCAAGGTAGCCAATAATTTGTTTAACATGTTCTGAGTGTGCATAACGAAATATTTTATTATTTGTTGATATTGCTAGCACTTTCAGAAATTTAAGAAAATCAAGTTCACTATTTTGGTTATTTGCTGAAATGAATATTTTGCTTGGTCTATTTTAAATTTTTCTTTCAAATGTTGAACAAAATTTGTAAGCCGTCTGCCAATGTTTGCTGGTTTCATTCAGCATTTGAAAATATGTAATATTCAATTGGAACCAACAATTCTCCTCTATTATTTTTTGTTAATATAACAGCTAAACTGGGTGTTTTAATAACATTTCTTGACTTCTTGACAGTAACAGAACTTTTTCCAGTTATTTCCGCCTGCTCGGGAGTAATATTCAGTTAAAAAAAATCGATTGAAAAAAGAAGAATATGAGGAAATTGGTGAAAAGAATTCAGAAATATTCTTTTGCTTTTTGTTACCTTAATTTCTTTTTACCTGTTTACTTGAAAATACATTAAAAAAAAATTCATGGTTATTGAAACTGGTAATAAAAAGGTGCAGGTGGTTATGTTCTACATGACCAATATGACAAAGAACTTTGTACAAAACTCCTAAAAAATATTCTATTTTATTTTATATTTTAAAACATTGCCTATGTATTTAATCCTAAATAATTTATTCCTATAACATTTTTTCAATCTTTGGCACCTCTGTGGAAATAAATTGCCAAAACAAGTATGGTTCGGAAAATGTCCAATCAAAATGGTAATTTCCATGTCCAGTATCAAAAACCATGAATTTTGGTACCCATATTGCCCCAAGTCGAATAGTTCGATTGATGTCCCCCCGGTAGAACCTTCCCGAGGGCATTTGCCACTCCGGGTGTGGCCAATCCAGTCAAAATGCCCATTTTTATTACCAGTTTCAAAAACCATGAATTTTGATACCCATATTGCCCTAAGTCGTATGGTTCGATTAATGTCCCCCCGGTAGAACTTTCCCGAGGGCACTGGCCACTCCGGGTGTGGCCAATCCAATCAAAATGGTAATTTTCATGTCCAGTATCAAAAACCATGAATTTTGGTACCCATATTGCCCCAAGTCGAATAGTTCGATTGATGTCCCCCCCGGTAGAACCTTCCCGAGGGCACTGGCCACTCCGGGTGTGGCCAATCCAGTCAAAATGGCCATTTTCATTACCAGTTTCAAAAACCATGAATTTTGATACCCATATTGCCCCAAGTCGTATGGTTCGATTAATGTCCCCCCGGTAGAACTTTCCCGAGGGCACTGGCCACTCCGGGTGTGGCCAATCCAATCAAAATGGTAATTTTAATTTCCAGTATCAAAAACCATGAATTTTGGTACCCATATTGCCCCAAGTCGAATAGTTCGATTAATGTCCCCCCGGTAGAACCTTCCCGAGGGCATTTGCCACTCCGGGTGTGGCCAATCCAGTCAAAATGCCCATTTTCATTACCAGTTTCAAAAACCATGAATTTTGATACCCATATTGCCCTAAGTCGTATGGTTCGATTAATGTCCCCCCGGTAGAACCTTCCCGAGGGCACTGGCCACTCCGGGTGTGGCCAATCCAGTCAAAATGGCCATTTTCATTACCAGTTTCAAAAACCATGAATTTTGATACCCATATTGCCCCAAGTCGTATGGTTCGAATAATGTCCCCCCGGTAGAACCTTCCCGAGGGCACTGGCCACTCCGGGTGTGGCCAATATCCTATAAATGTGCTCCCAAGCCTATTGCCCCAAATCATTCTGGTCCGGTGACCGTCCTTACAATCTTCATAAGAACAGAATTCCTCCCAATTTAGTGCACAAACTGTGTCTTTCAATGTGTGCGTGTGTGTGTGTGAGCAATAAAATTACCACCGTCGATCCGTCTCTGACGGATTTTCGGTCAAAACTATCTGTTCAGAGGCTATCTGTTAGCTTATATAGTTCGCATGAAATGTGGCAACAATGGTGCAACATTCTCGCGTGACAGTTCCAAGAAAGCAGGAGACGAGGCAAAATTTGCACAATGTTGCCACATTTCATGCGAACTATATAAGCTAACAGATAGCCTCTGAACAGATAGTTTTGACCGAAAATCCGTCAGAGACGGATCGACGGTGGTAATTTTATTGCTCACACACACACACACGCACACATTGAAAGACACAGTTTGTGCACTAAATTGGGAGGAATTCTGTTCTTATGAAGATTGTAAGGACGGTCACCGGACCAGAATGATTTGGGGCAATAGGCTTGGGAGCACATTTATAGGATATTGGCCACACCCGGAGTGGCCAGTGCCCTCGGGAAGGTTCTACCGGGGGGACATTATTCGAACCATACGACTTGGGGCAATATGGGTATCAAAATTCATGGTTTTTGAAACTGGTAATGAAAATGGCCATTTTGACTGGATTGGCCACACCCGGAGTGGCCAGTGCCCTCGGGAAGGTTCTACCGGGGGGACATTAATCGAACCATACGACTTAGGGCAATATGGGTATCAAAATTCATAGTTTTTGAAACTGGTAATGAAAATGGCCATTTTGACTGGATTGGCCACACCCGGAGTGACCAGTGCCCTGAGGGAAGGTTCTACCGGGAGGACATTTACGGAACCATACGACATGGGGCAATATGCGTATCAAAATTCATGGTTTTTGAAACTGGTAATGAAAATGGCCATTTTGGCAGGATTTGCCACACCCGGAGTGACCAGTGCCCTCGGGAAGGTTCTACCGGGGGGACATTAATCGAACCATACGACTTAGGGCAATATGGGTATCAAAATTCATGGTTTTTGAAACTGGTAATGAAAATGGCCATTTTGACTGGATTGGCCACACCCGGAGTGACCAGTGCCCTGAGGGAAGGTTCTACCGGGAGGACATTTACGGAACCATACGACTTGGGGCAATATGCGTATCAAAATTCATGGTTTTTGATACTGGTGATGAAAATGGCCATTTTGGCAGGATTTGCCACACCCGGAGTGGCCAGTGCCCTCGGGAAGGTTCTACCGGGGGGACATTAATCGAACCATACGACTTAGGGCAATATGGGTATCAAAATTCATGGTTTTTGAAACTGGTAATGAAAATGGCCATTTTGACTGGATTGGCCACACCCGGAGTGGCCAGTGCCCTCGGGAAGGTTCTACCGGGGGGACATTAATCGAACCATACGACTTGGGGCAATATAGGTATCAAAATTCATGGTTTTTGAAACTGGTAATGAAAATGGCCATTTTGACTGGATTGGCCACACCCGGAGTGGCCAGTGCCCTCGGGAAGGTTCTACCGGGGGGACATTAATCGAACCATACGACTTGGGGCAATATGGGTATCAAAATTCATGGTTTTTGAAACTGGTAATAAAAATGGCCATTTTGACTGGATTGGCCACACCCGGAGTGGCCAGTGCCCTCGGGAAGGTTCTACCGGGGGGACATTAATCGAACCATACGACTTGGGGCAATATGGGTATCAAAATTCATGGTTTTTGAAACTGGTAATGAAAATGGCCATTTTGACTGGATTGGCCACACCCGGAGTGGCCAGTGCCCTCGGGAAGAATCTGCCGGGGGACATTAATCGAACCATACGACTTGGGGCAATATGGGTATCAAAATTCATGGTTTTTGAAACTGGTAATGAAAATGGCCATTTTGACTGGATTGGCCACACCCGGAGTGGCCAGTGCCCTCGGGAAGGTTCTACCGGGGGGACATTAATCGAACCATACGACTTGGGGCAATATGGGTATCAAAATTCATGGTTTTTGAAACTGGTAATGAAAATGGCCATTTTGACTGGATTGGCCACACCCGGAGTGGCCAGTGCCCTCGGGAAGGTTCTACCGGGGGGACATTAATCGAACCATACGACTTGGGGAAATATAGGTATCAAAATTCATGGTTTTTGAAACTGGTAATGAAAATGGCCATTTTGACTGGATTGGCCACACCCGGAGTGGCCAGTGCCCTCGGGAAGGTTCTACCGGGGGGACATTAATCGAACCATACGACTTGGGGAAATATAGGTATCAAAATTCATGGTTTTTGAAACTGGTAATGAAAATGGCCATTTTGACTGGATTGGCCACACCCGGAGTGGCCAGTGCCCTCGGGAAGGTTCTACCGGGGGGACATTATTCGAACCATACGACTTGGGGCAATATGGGTATCAAAATTCATGGTTTTTGAAACTGGTAATGAAAATGGCCATTTTGACTGGATTGGCCACACCCGGAGTGGCCAGTGCCCTCGGGAAGGTTTCTACCGGGGGACATTAATCGAACCATACGACTTAGGGCAATATGGGTATCAAAATTCATGGTTTGGCCACTACGGGTGTGGCCAATCCGGGTGTGGCCAATCCGGTCAAAATTGTCATTTTCATTACCAGTTTCAAAAACCATGTATTTGGATTCCCATATTGCCCCAAGTCGTATGGTTCGATTAATGTCCCCCGGCAGAACCTTCCCGAGGGCACTGGCCACTCCGGGTGTGGCCAATCCAGTCAAAATGGCCATTTTCATTACCAGTTTCAAAAACCATGAATTTTGATACCCATATTGCCCCAAGTCGTATGGTTCGATTAATGTCCCCCGGTAGAACCTTCCCGAGGGCACTGGCCACTCCGGGTGTGGCCAATCCAGTCAAAATGGCCATTTTCAATACCAGTTTCAAAAACCATGAATTTTGATACCCAAATTGCCCCAAGTCGTATGGTTCGATTAATGTCCCCCCGGTAGAACCTTCCCTCAGGGCACTGGCCACTCCGGGTGTGGCCAATCCAGTCAAAATGGCCATTTTCATTACCAGTTTCAATAACCATGAATTTTGATACCCATATTGCCCCAAGTCGTATGGCTCGATTAATGTCCCCCAGTAGAACCTTCCCGAGGGCACTGGCCACTCCGGGTGTGGCCAATCCAGTCAAAATGGCCATTTTCATTACCAGTTTCAAAAACCATGAATTTTGATACCTATATTGCCCCAAGTCGTATGGTTCGATTAATGTCCCCCCAGTAGAACCTTCCCGAGGGCACTGGCCACTCCGGGTGTGGCCAATCCAGTCAAAATGGCCATTTTCAATACCAGTTTCAAAAACCATGAATTTTGATACCCAAATTGCCCCAAGTCGTATGGTTCGATTAATGTCCCCCCAGTAGAACCTTCCCGAGGGCACTGGCCACTCCGGGTGTGGCCAATCCAGTCAAAATGGCCATTTTCATTACCAGTTTCAATAACCATGAATTTTGATACCCAAATTGCCCCAAGTCGTATGGTTCGATTAATGTCCCCCCAGTAGAACCTTCCCGAGGGCACTGGCCACTCCGGGTGTGGCCAATCCAGTCAAAATGGCCATTTTCATTACCAGTTTCAAAAACCATGAATTTTGATACCTATATTGCCCCAAGTCGTATGGTTCGATTAATGTCCCCCCAGAAGAACCTTCCCGAGGGCACTGGCCACTCCGGGTGTGGCCAATCCAGTCAAAATGGCCATTTTCAATACCAGTTTCAAAAACCATGAATCTTGATACCCAAATTGCCCCAAGTCGTATGGTTCGATTAATGTCCCCCCAGTAGAACCTTCCCGAGGGCACTGGCCACTCCGGGTGTGGCCAATCCAGTCAAAATGGCCATTTTCATTACCAGTTTCAAAAACCATGAATTTTGATACCTATATTGCCCCAAGTCGTATGGTTCGATTAATGTCCCCCCAGTAGAACCTTCCCGAGGGCACTGGCCACTCCGGGTGTGGCCAATCCAGTCAAAATGGCCATTTTCAATACCAGTTTCAAAAACCATGAATTTTGATACCCAAATTGCCCCAAGTCGTATGGTTCGATTAATGTCCCCCCAGTAGAACCTTCCCGAGGGCACTGGCCACTCCGGGTGTGGCCAATCCAGTCAAAATGGCCATTTTCATTACCAGTTTCAATAACCATGAATTTTGATACCCATATTGCCCCAAGTCGTATGGTTCGATTAATGTCCCCCAGTAGAACCTTCCCGAGGGCACTGGCCACTCCGGGTGTGGCCAATCCAGTCAAAATGGCCATTTTCATTACCAGTTTCAAAAACCATGAATTTTGATACCTATATTGCCCCAAGTCGTATGGTTCGATTAATGTCCCCCCAGTAGAACCTTCCCGAGGGCACTGGCCACTCCGGGTGTGGCCAATCCAGTCAAAATGGCCATTTTCAATACCAGTTTCAAAAACCATGAATCTTGATACCCAAATTGCCCCAAGTCGTATGGTTCGATTAATGTCCCCCCAGTAGAACCTTCCCGAGGGCACTGGCCACTCCGGGTGTGGCCAATCCAGTCAAAATGGCCATTTTCATTACCAGTTTCAATAACCATGAATTTTGATACCCATATTGCCCCAAGTCGTATGGTTCGATTAATGTCCCCCAGTAGAACCTTCCCGAGGGCACTGGCCACTCCGGGTGTGGCCAATCCAGTCAAAATGGCCATTTTCATTACCAGTTTCAAAAACCATGAATTTTGATACCTATATTGCCCCAAGTCGTATGGTTCGATTAATGTCCCCCCAGAAGAACCTTCCCGAGGGCACTGGCCACTCCGGGTGTGGCCAATCCAGTCAAAATGGCCATTTTCAATACCAGTTTCAATAACCATGAATTTTGATACCCAAATTGCCCCAAGTCGTATGGTTCGATTAATGTCCCCCCAGTAGAACCTTCCCGAGGGCACTGGCCACTCCGGGTGTGGCCAATCCAGTCAAAATGGCCATTTTCATTACCAGTTTCAATAACCATGAATTTTGATACCTATATTGCCCCAAGTCGTATGGTTCGATTAATGTCCCCCCAGTAGAACCTTCCCGAGGGCACTGGCCACTCCGGGTGTGGCCAATCCAGTCAAAATGGCCATTTTCATTACCAGTTTCAAAAACCATGAATTTTGATACCTATATTGCCCCAAGTCGTATGGTTCGATTAATGTCCCCCAGTAGAACCTTCCCGAGGGCACTGGCCACTCCGGGTGTGGCCAATCCAGTCAAAATGGCCATTTTCATTACCAGTTTCAAAAACCATGAATTTTGATACCTATATTGCCCCAAGTCGTATGGTTCGATTAATGTCCCCCCAGAAGAACCTTCCCGAGGGCACTGGCCACTCCGGGTGTGGCCAATCCAGTCAAAATGGCCATTTTCAATACCAGTTTCAAAAACCATGAATTTTGATACCCAAATTGCCCCAAGTCGTATGGTTCGATTAATGTCCCCCCAGTAGAACCTTCCCGAGGGCACTGGCCACTCCGGGTGTGGCCAATCCAGTCAAAATGGCCATTTTCATTACCAGTTTCAATAACCATGAATTTTGATACCCATATTGCCCCAAGTCGTATGGTTCGATTAATGTCCCCCAGTAGAACCTTCCCGAGGGCACTGGCCACTCCGGGTGTGGCCAATCCAGTCAAAATGGCCATTTTCATTACCAGTTTCAAAAACCATGAATTTTGATACCTATATTGCCCCAAGTCGTATGGTTCGATTAATGTCCCCCCAGAAGAACCTTCCCGAGGGCACTGGCCACTCCGGGTGTGGCCAATCCAGTCAAAATGGCCATTTTCAATACCAGTTTCAAAAACCATGAATTTTGATACCCAAATTGCCCCAAGTCGTATGGTTCGATTAATGTCCCCCCAGTAGAACCTTCCCGAGGGCACTGGCCACTCCGGGTGTGGCCAATCCAGTCAAAATGGCCATTTTCATTACCAGTTTCAATAACCATGAATTTTGATACCCATATTGCCCCAAGTCGTATGGTTCGATTAATGTCCCCCAGTAGAACCTTCCCGAGGGCACTGGCCACTCCGGGTGTGGCCAATCCAGTCAAAATGGCCATTTTCATTACCAGTTTCAAAAACCATGAATTTTGATACCTATATTGCCCCAAGTCGTATGGTTCGATTAATGTCCCCCCAGAAGAACCTTCCCGAGGGCACTGGCCACTCCGGGTGTGGCCAATCCAGTCAAAATGGCCATTTTCAATACCAGTTTCAAAAACCATGAATCTTGATACCCAAATTGCCCCAAGTCGTATGGTTCGATTAATGTCCCCCCAGTAGAACCTTCCCGAGGGCACTGGCCACTCCGGGTGTGGCCAATCCAGTCAAAATGGCCATTTTCATTACCAGTTTCAATAACCATGAATTTTGATACCCATATTGCCCCAAGTCGTATGGTTCGATTAATGTCCCCCAGTAGAACCTTCCCGAGGGCACTGGCCACTCCGGGTGTGGCCAATCCAGTCAAAATGGCCATTTTCATTACCAGTTTCAAAAACCATGAATTTTGATACCTATATTGCCCCAAGTCGTATGGTTCGATTAATGTCCCCCCAGTAGAACCTTCCCGAGGGCACTGGCCACTCCGGGTGTGGCCAATCCAGTCAAAATGGCCATTTTCAATACCAGTTTCAAAAACCATGAATTTTGATACCCAAATTGCCCCAAGTCGTATGGTTCGATTAATGTCCCCCCAGTAGAACCTTCCCTCAGGGCACTGGCCACTCCGGGTGTGGCCAATCCAGTCAAAATGGCCATTTTCATTACCAGTTTCAATAACCATGAATTTTGATACCCATATTGCCCCAAGTCGTATGGTTCGATTAATGTCCCCCAGTAGAACCTTCCCGAGGGCACTGGCCACTCCGGGTTGTGGCCAATCCAGTCAAAATGGCCATTTTCATTACCAGTTTCAAAAACCATGAATTTTGATACCTATATTGCCCCAAGTCGTATGGTTCGATTAATGTCCCCCCAGTAGAACCTTCCCGAGGGCACTGGCCACTCCGGGTGTGGCCAATATCCTATAAATGTGCTCCCAAGCCTATTGCCCCAAATCATTCTGGTCCGGTGACCGTCCTTACAATCTTCATAAGAACAGAATTCCTCCCAATTTAGTGCACAAACTGTGTCTTTCAATGTGTGCGTGTGTGTGTGTGAGCAATAAAATTACCACCGTCGATCCGTCTCTGACGGATTTTCGGTCAAAACTATCTGTTCAGAGGCTATCTGTTAGCTTATATAGTTCGCATGAAATGTGGCAACATTGTGCAAATTTTGCCTCGTCTCCTGCTTTCTTGGAACTGTCACGCGAGAATGTTGCACCATTGTTGCCACATTTCATGCGAACTATATAAGCTAACAGATAGCCTCTGAACAGATAGTTTTGACCGAAAATCCGTCAGAGACGGATCGACGGTGGTAATTTTATTGCTCACACACACACACACGCACACATTGAAAGACACAGTTTGTGCACTAAATTGGGAGGAATTCTGTTCTTATGAAGATTGTAAGGACGGTCACCGGACCAGAATGATTTGGGGCAATAGGCTTGGGAGCACATTTATAGGATATTGGCCACACCCGGAGTGGCCAGTGCCCTCGGGAAGGTTCTACCGGGGGGACATTATTCGAACCATACGACTTGGGGCAATATGGGTATCAAAATTCATGGTTTTTGAAACTGGTAATGAAAATGGCCATTTTGACTGGATTGGCCACACCCGGAGTGGCCAGTGCCCTCGGGAAGGTTCTACCGGGGGGACATTAATCGAACCATACGACTTGGGGCAATATGGGTATCAAAATTCATGGTTTTTGAAACTGGTAATGAAAATGGCAATTTTGACTGGATTGGCCACACCCGGAGTGGCCAGTGCCCTCGGGAAGGTTCTACCGGGGGGACATTAATCGAACCATACGACTTGGGGCAATATGGGTATCAAAATTCATGGTTTTTGAAACTGGTAATGAAAATGGCCATTTTGACTGGATTGGCCACACCCGGAGTGGCCAGTGCCCTCGGAAAGGTTCTACCGGGGGGACATTAATCGAACCATACGACTTGGGGCAATATGGGTATCAAAATTCATGGTTTTTGAAACTGGTAATGAAAATGGCCATTTTGACTGGATTGGCCACACCCGGAGTGGCCAGTGCCCTCGGGAAGGTTCTACCGGGGGGACATTAATCGAACCATACGACTTAGGGCAATATGGGTATCAAAATTCATGGTTTGGCCACTACGGGTGTGGCCAATCCGGGTGTGGCCAATCCAGTCAAAATTGTCATTTTCATTACCAGTTTCAAAAACCATGAATTTTGATACCCATATTGCCCTAAGTCGTATGGTTCGATTAATGTCCCCCCGGTAGAACCTTCCCGAGGGCAATGGCCACTCCGGGTGTGGACAATCCTGCCAAAATGGTCATTTTCATTACCAGTATCAAAAACCATGAATTTTGGTACCCATATTGCCCAAATTTGTATGGTTCCTTAAGTGTCCTCCCGGTAGAACCTTCCCTCAGGGCATTGGCCACTCCGGGTGTGGCCAATCCTGCCCAAATGGCCATTTTCATCACCAGTATCAAAAACCATGAATTTTGATACGCATATTGCCCCAAGTCGTATGGTTCCGTAAATGTCCTCCCGGTTGAACCTTCCCTCAGGGCACTGGCCACTCCGGGTGTGGCCAATTCTGCCAAAATGCCCATTTTCATTACCAGTTTCAAAAACCATGAATTTTGATACCCAAATTGCCCCAAGTCGTATGGTTCGATTAATGTCCCCCCGGTAGAACCTTCCCGAGGGCACTGGCCACTCCGGGTGTGGCCAATCCAGTCAAAATGGCCATTTTCATTACCAGTTTCAAAAACCATGAATTTTGATACCCATATTGCCCTAAGTCGTATGGTTCGATTAATGTCCCCCCGGTAGAACCTTCCCGAGGGCACTGGCCACTCCGGGTGTGGCCAATCCTGCCCAAATGGCCATTTTCATCACCAGTATCAAAAACCATGAATTTTGATACGCATATTGCCCCAAGTCGTATGGTTCCGTAAATGTCCTCCCGGTAGAACCTTCCCTCAGGGCACTGGCCACTCCGGGTGTGGCCAATTCTGCCAAAATGCTCATTTTCATTACCAGTTTCAAAAACCATGAATTTTGATACCTATATTGCCCCAAGTCGTATGGTTCGATTAATGTCCCCCCGGTAGAACCTTCCCGAGGGCACTGGCCACTCCGGGTGTGGCCAATCCAGTCAAAATGGCCATTTTCATTACCAGTTTCAAAAACCATGAATTTTGATACCTATATTGCCCCAAGTCGTATGGTTCGATTAATGTCCCCCCGGTAGAACCTTCTCGAGGGCACTGGCCACTCCGGGTGTGGCCAATCCAGTCAAAATGGCCATTTTCATCACCAGTTTCAAAAACCATGAATTTTGATACGCATATTGCCCCAAGTCGTATGGTTCCGTAAATGTCCTCCCGGTAGAACCTTCCCTCAGGGCACTGGCCACTCCGGGTGTGGCCAATTCTGCCAAAATGCCCATTTTCATTACCAGTTTCAAAAACCATGAATTTTGATACCCATATTGCCCCAAGTCGTATGGTTCGATTAATGTCCCCCCGGTAGAACCTTCCCGAGGGCACTGGCCACTCCGGGTGTGGCCAATCCAGTCAAAATGGCCATTTTCATTACCAGTTTCAAAAACCATGAATTTTGATACCCATATTGCCCCAAGTCGTATGGTTCGATTAATGTCCCCCCGGTAGAACCTTCCCGAGGGCACTGGCCACTCCGGGTGTGGCCAATTCTGCCAAAATGGTCATTTTCATTACCAGTTTCAAAAACCATGAATTTTGATACCTATATTGCCCCAAGTCGTATGGTTCGATTAATGTCCCCCCGGTAGAACCTTCCCGAGGGCACTGGCCACTCCGGGTGTGGCCAATCCAGTCAAAATGGCCATTTTCATTACCAGTTTCAAAAACCATGAATTTTGATACCCATATTGCCCCAATTCGTATGGTTCGATTAATGTCCCCCCGGTAGAACCTTCCCGAGGGCACTGGCCACTCCGGGTGTGGCCAATCCAGTCAAAATGGCCATTTTCATTACCAGTTTCAAAAACCATGAATTTTGATACCCATATTGCCCCAAGTCGTATGGTTCGATTAATGTCCCCCCGGTAGAACCTTCCCGAGGGCACTGGCCACTCCGGGTGTGGCCAATCCAGTCAAAATGGCCATTTTCATCACCAGTTTCAAAAACCATGAATTTTGATACCCATATTGCCCCAAGTCGTATGGTTCCGTAAATGTCCTCCCGGTAGAACCTTCCCTCAGGGCACTGGCCACTCCGGGTGTGGCCAATTCTGCCAAAATGCCCATTTTCATTACCAGTTTCAAAAACCATGAATTTTGATACCCATATTGCCCCAATTCGTATGGTTCGATTAATGTCCCCCCGGTAGAACCTTCCCGAGGGCACTGGCCACTCCGGGTGTGGCCAATCCAGTCAAAATGGCCATTTTCATTACCAGTTTCAAAAACCATGAATTTTGATACCCATATTGCCCCAATTCGTATGGTTCGATTAATGTCCCCCGGTAGAACCTTCCCGAGGGCACTGGCCACTCCGGGTGTGGCCAATCCAGTCAAAATGGCCATTTTCATTACCAGTTTCAAAAACCATGAATTTTGATACCCATATTGCCCCAAGTCGTATGGTTCGATTAATGTCCCCCCGGTAGAACCTTCCCGAGGGCACTGGCCACTCCGGGTGTGGCCAATCCAGTCAAAATGGCCATTTTCATCACCAGTTTCAAAAACCATGAATTTTGATACCCATATTGCCCCAATTCGTATGGTTCGATTAATGTCCCCCCAGTAGAACCTTCCCTCAGGGCACTGGCCACTCCGGGTGTGGCCAATCCAGTCAAAATGGCCATTTTCATTACCAGTTTCAATAACCATGAATTTTGATACCCATATTGCCCCAAGTCGTATGGTTCGATTAATGTCCCCCAGTAGAACCTTCCCGAGGGCACTGGCCACTCCGGGTGTGGCCAATCCAGTCAAAATGGCCATTTTCATTACCAGTTTCAAAAACCATGAATTTTGATACCTATATTGCCCCAAGTCGTATGGTTCGAATAATGTCCCCCCGGTAGAACCTTCCCGAGGGCACTGGCCACTCCGGGTGTGGCCAATATCCTATAAATGTGCTCCCAAGCCTATTGCCCCAAATCATTCTGGTCCGGTGACCGTCCTTACAATCTTCATAAGAACAGAATTCCTCCCAATTTAGTGCACAAACTGTGTCTTTCAATGTGTGCGTGTGTGTGTGTGTGAGCAATAAAATTACCACCGTCGATCCGTCTCTGACGGATTTTCGGTCAAAACTATCTGTTCAGAGGCTATCTGTTAGCTTATATAGTTCGCATGAAATGTGGCAACATTGTGCAAATTTTGCCTCGTCTCCTGCTTTCTTGGAACTGTCACGCGAGAATGTTGCACCATTGTTGCCACATTTCATGCGAACTATATAAGCTAACAGATAGCCTCTGAACAGATAGTTTTGACCGAAAATCCGTCAGAGACGGATCGACGGTGGTAATTTTATTGCTCACACACACACACACGCACACATTGAAAGACACAGTTTGTGCACTAAATTGGGAGGAATTCTGTTCTTATGAAGATTGTAAGGACGGTCACCGGACCAGAATGATTTGGGGCAATAGGCTTGGGAGCACATTTATAGGATATTGGCCACACCCGGAGTGGCCAGTGCCCTCGGGAAGGTTCTACCGGGGGGACATTATTCGAACCATACGACTTGGGGCAATATGGGTATCAAAATTCATGGTTTTTGAAACTGGTAATGAAAATGGCCATTTTGACTGGATTGGCCACACCCGGAGTGGCCAGTGCCCTCGGGAAGGTTCTACCGGGGGGACATTAATCGAACCATACGACTTGGGGCAATATGGGTATCAAAATTCATGGTTTTTGAAACTGGTAATGAAAATGGCAATTTTGACTGGATTGGCCACACCCGGAGTGGCCAGTGCCCTCGGGAAGGTTCTACCGGGGGGACATTAATCGAACCATACGACTTGGGGCAATATGGGTATCAAAATTCATGGTTTTTGAAACTGGTAATGAAAATGGCCATTTTGACTGGATTGGCCACACCCGGAGTGGCCAGTGCCCTCGGAAAGGTTCTACCGGGGGGACATTAATCGAACCATACGACTTGGGGCAATATGGGTATCAAAATTCATGGTTTTTGAAACTGGTAATGAAAATGGCCATTTTGACTGGATTGGCCACACCCGGAGTGGCCAGTGCCCTCGGGAAGGTTCTACCGGGGGGACATTAATCGAACCATACGACTTAGGGCAATATGGGTATCAAAATTCATGGTTTGGCCACTACGGGTGTGGCCAATCCGGGTGTGGCCAATCCAGTCAAAATTGTCATTTTCATTACCAGTTTCAAAAACCATGAATTTTGATACCCATATTGCCCTAAGTCGTATGGTTCGATTAATGTCCCCCCGGTAGAACCTTCCCGAGGGCAATGGCCACTCCGGGTGTGGACAATCCTGCCAAAATGGTCATTTTCATTACCAGTATCAAAAACCATGAATTTTGGTACCCATATTGCCCAAATTTGTATGGTTCCTTAAGTGTCCTCCCGGTAGAACCTTCCCTCAGGGCATTGGCCACTCCGGGTGTGGCCAATCCTGCCCAAATGGCCATTTTCATCACCAGTATCAAAAACCATGAATTTTGATACGCATATTGCCCCAAGTCGTATGGTTCCGTAAATGTCCTCCCGGTTGAACCTTCCCTCAGGGCACTGGCCACTCCGGGTGTGGCCAATTCTGCCAAAATGCCCATTTTCATTACCAGTTTCAAAAACCATGAATTTTGATACCTTTATTGCCCCAAGTCGTATGGTTCGATTAATGTCCCCCCGGTAGAACCTTCCCGAGGGCACTGGCCACTCCGGGTGTGGCCAATCCAGTCAAAATGGCCATTTTCATTACCAGTTTCAAAAACCATGAATTTTGATACCCATATTGCCCTAAGTCGTATGGTTCGATTAATGTCCCCCCGGTAGAACCTTCCCGAGGGCACTGGCCACTCCGGGTGTGGCCAATCCTGCCCAAATGGCCATTTTCATCACCAGTATCAAAAACCATGAATTTTGATACGCATATTGCCCCAAGTCGTATGGTTCCGTAAATGTCCTCCCGGTAGAACCTTCCCTCAGGGCACTGGCCACTCCGGGTGTGGCCAATTCTGCCAAAATGCCCATTTTCATTACCAGTTTCAAAAACCATGAATTTTGATACCTATATTGCCCCAAGTCGTATGGTTCGATTAATGTCCCCCCGGTAGAACCTTCCCGAGGGCACTGGCCACTCCGGGTGTGGCCAATCCAGTCAAAATGGCCATTTTCATTACCAGTTTCAAAAACCATGAATTTTGATACCCATATTGCCCCAAGTCGTATGGTTCGATTAATGTCCCCCGGTAGAACCTTCCCGAGGGCACTGGCCACTCCGGGTGTGGCCAATCCAGTCAAAATGGCCATTTTCATTACCAGTTTCAAAAACCATGAATTTTGATACCTATATTGCCCCAAGTCGTATGGTTCGATTAATGTCCCCCCGGTAGAACCTTCTCGAGGGCACTGGCCACTCCGGGTGTGGCCAATCCAGTCAAAATGGCCATTTTCATCACCAGTTTCAAAAACCATGAATTTTGATACGCATATTGCCCCAAGTCGTATGGTTCCGTAAATGTCCTCCCGGTTGAACCTTCCCTCAGGGCACTGGCCACTCCGGGTGTGGCCAATTCTGCCAAAATGCCCATTTTCATTACCAGTTTCAAAAACCATGAATTTTGATACCTTTATTGCCCCAAGTCGTATGGTTCGATTAATGTCCCCCCGGTAGAACCTTCCCGAGGGCACTGGCCACTCCGGGTGTGGCCAATCCAGTCAAAATGGCCATTTTCATTACCAGTTTCAAAAACCATGAATTTTGATACCCATATTGCCCTAAGTCGTATGGTTCGATTAATGTCCCCCCGGTAGAACCTTCCCGAGGGCACTGGCCACTCCGGGTGTGGCCAATCCTGCCCAAATGGCCATTTTCATCACCAGTATCAAAAACCATGAATTTTGATACGCATATTGCCCCAAGTCGTATGGTTCCGTAAATGTCCTCCCGGTAGAACCTTCCCTCAGGGCACTGGCCACTCCGGGTGTGGCCAATTCTGCCAAAATGCCCATTTTCATTACCAGTTTCAAAAACCATGAATTTTGATACCTATATTGCCCCAAGTCGTATGGTTCGATTAATGTCCCCCCGGTAGAACCTTCCCGAGGGCACTGGCCACTCCGGGTGTGGCCAATCCAGTCAAAATGGCCATTTTCATTACCAGTTTCAAAAACCATGAATTTTGATACCCATATTGCCCCAAGTCGTATGGTTCGATTAATGTCCCCCCGGTAGAACCTTCCCGAGGGCACTGGCCACTCCGGGTGTGGCCAATCCAGTCAAAATGGCCATTTTCATTACCAGTTTCAAAAACCATGAATTTTGATACCTATATTGCCCCAAGTCGTATGGTTCGATTAATGTCCCCCCGGTAGAACCTTCTCGAGGGCACTGGCCACTCCGGGTGTGGCCAATCCAGTCAAAATGGCCATTTTCATCACCAGTTTCAAAAACCATGAATTTTGATACGCATATTGCCCCAAGTCGTATGGTTCCGTAAATGTCCTCCCGGTAGAACCTTCCCTCAGGGCACTGGCCACTCCGGGTGTGGCCAATTCTGCCAAAATGCCCATTTTCATTACCAGTTTCAAAAACCATGAATTTTGATACCCATATTGCCCCAATTCGTATGGTTCGATTAATGTCCCCCCGGTAGAACCTTCCCGAGGGCACTGGCCACTCCGGGTGTGGCCAATCCAGTCAAAATGGCCATTTTCATTACCAGTTTCAATAACCATGAATTTTGATACCCATATTGCCCCAAGTCGTATGGTTCGATTAATGTCCCCCCGGTAGAACCTTCCCTCAGGGCACTGGCCACTCCGGGTGTGGCCAATTCTGCCAAAATGGTCATTTTCATTACCAGTTTCAAAAACCATGAATTTTGATACCCATATTGCCCTAAGTCGTATGGTTCGATTAATGTCCCCCGGTAGAACCTTCCCGAGGGCACTGGCCACTCCGGGTGTGGCCAATCCAGTCAAAATGGCCATTTTCATTACCAGTTTCAATAACCATGAATTTTGATACCCATATTGCCCCAAGTCGTATGGTTCGATTAATGTCCCCCCGGTAGAACCTTCCCGAGGGCACTGGCCACTCCGGGTGTGGCCAATCCAGTCAAAATGGCCATTTTCATTACCAGTTTCAAAAACTATGAATTTTGATACCCATATTGCCCTAAGTCGTATGGTTCGATTAATGTCCCCCCGGTAGAACCTTCCCGAGGGCACTGGCCACTCCGGGTGTGGCCAATCCTGCCAAAATGGCCATTTTCATCACCAGTATCAAAAACCATGAATTTTGATACCCATATTGCCCTAAGTCGTATGGTTCGATTAATGTCCCCCCGGTAGAACCTTCCCTCAGGGCACTGGCCACTCCGGGTGTGGCCAATTCTGCCAAAATGCCCATTTTCATTACCAGTTTCAAAAACCATGAATTTTGATACCTATATTGCCCCAAGTCGTATGGTTCGATTAATGTCCCCCCGGTAGAACCTTCCCGAGGGCACTGGCCACTCCGGGTGTGGCCAATCCAGTCAAAATAGCCATTTTTATTACCAGTTTCAAAAACCATGAATTTTAATACCCATATTGCCCTAAGTCGTATGGTTCCGTAAATGTCCTCCCGGTAGAACCTTCCCTCAGGGCACTGGCCACTCCGGGTGCGGCCAATTCTGCCCAAATGGCCATTTTCATCACCAGTATCAAAAACCATGAATTTTGATACCCATATTGCCCAAATTTGTATGGTTCCGTAAATGTCCTCCCGGTAGAACCTTCCCTCAGGGCAATGGCCACTCCGGGTGTGGCCAATCCTGCCAAAATGGCCATTTTCATTACCAGTATCAAAAACCATGAATTTTGATACCCATATTGCCCAAATTTGTATGGTTCCGTAAATGTCCTCCCGGTAGAACCTTCCCTTAGGGCAATGGCCACTCCGGGTGTGGCCAATCCTGCCAAAATGGTCATTTTAATTACCAGTATCAAAAACCATGAATTTTGATACCCATATTGCCCAAATTTGTATGGTTCCGTAAATGTCCTCCCGGTAGAACCTTCCCTTAGGGCAATGGCCACTCCGGGTGTGGCCAATCCTGCCAAAATGGTCATTTTAATTACCAGTATCAAAAACCATGAATTTTGATACCCATATTGCCCAAATTTGTATGGTTCCGTAAATGTCCTCCCGGTAGAACCTTCCCTCAGGGCACTGGCCACTCCGGGTGTGGCCGATTTCCTACCAAATTGTTCCCAATAATTTCGGTATTCCGGTGACCGTTCTGGCTACCGTCAATAACTTCTTGGACCTCCTCTCAAGTTCGTGCACCACCTGCGTGTGTGTGTGTGTGTGTGTGAGCAATAAAATTCCCAACGTAAGGTCCGTCTTTGATGAAAGTCTGATGGACACTAAATCCTCCAGAGGCTAACTTTTAGCTTAAATAGTTTTCACGGCATCTACGCAACAGAAACAGAATGTCACGCCGAGGGCTTGCGACGGTAACGCTACATTTTCGAAAAATTTTGCATTGACACCGCAGATAGAGCTTTAAGACAAAGTCCTTTGTCAAAACGACACTTCTTTAGCTGCAATTTACACAGCATATAATATTGGCATAAAATGTGTGATTTTTTTACGATTTAATCTAAATCCAGCTTTTGCCATAATTTTACCAAATAACTGTTGACAAAATATTTACAATACGGTTCAAAAAATTAACATTCAAAATAATCATTTTTGGAATATTTTATTAACCTCACCGTACTCTTTTCAAACGGCCACTGGATCAGTCCAAGAAATAAATCTTCAGTTACCTAGATGAACTTAAATATATTTTTTTCATTGTGCAATAACGTGACTTCCTCGAAGCCCAGCGACGGGTGGCTGATGCGCACCACATGTGTGTAACGCGAAACCAATTATCATATTTATCAATTAAACTCTATAAATAAAACAATATTCCACTCCGATCACGTCGGGGCAGTAATAAAAAAATAAATCCATCAATCTTGAGCGGGGATGCTGCGCCAACCGAACTCAGCAACAAAAAAAGAAGTTAAATAAATATTCATAAGAACCGAGAAGAGAAATATCGCGAGCATCATCGCAGCCAGCAGGAAGGTGTGGTGATCACATCAGCTCAAATTCAGCAGCGGACACGAAGACGAACTTGCAGTAGCAGCAGAAGCCCTCTCCTGTGATGGACACACGCAGATTTCGAGGGACTCGGAGGACAACGCATGTTCCGCCGTCTTTGCTGTCGTGGCTGCAGTTGACGATCATTGTTCTGGCTGTCCAATTCCGGGACTACCGCGAAACATCGGTTCTGGACTTGTAGGGTGGTCCGAGGTTGAAATTTGTATTTTTACAGTTTTACCAGGTTTGGAATTTTTGGTCTCTAAAATGGGTCATAAAACTCATTTTTGTATTGTATCAGAACACCCTATTGACCAGGGTGATCCCAGCAAGACTCACTCCAACCCGCGTGTCAGCTTTTTATTCTGCTTTTTTCTCCTTTTTCTGTTGGCCGTCAGGAAGCAAAAAGGAGACAAAATTAAAGCTCATATCAAATTGTAATTAAGCACACTCAAAAAAATCCACACGTTGAAGTTACGTGAAAAACTATGTGGTTTTTTTCCACTAGACTTTTCACGTAACTTCTACGAGGTGGCCCTAGTAGAAACGGAATTTGCTGGGCCAGATCATTTCACATTGATTCTACGTGTTTCACACGTAAATGCTAAATGTATAAGCTGGTGAACTCTAAATGAACGTTTTAGTAATCGTTATCAGAATCTTCTAGTACTAATGAGGTTAAGAGCTTTTTTCTGCTGTTAAAAATGAAAAATAATGTAATGCAGTTTTTAATTTCAAATCAATGTTTTATTGAATTCTTCTTTTATTAATATTTAATAAATATTTCAAATTCACGATTTCACGATGCTCCGTGTCGAAGTTGAGCCACCAGTTTGAACCGAAGTTAACCGTAACGTGATTGGTCCGGTGGGGTCAGCGGCTGAACTGACCGCTGGTCTGACTGGTCATGGTGCTCATTCTGCCTCTCACCGGTAACACGCAGAGTCCCGCTGCTATTGTTGTGTTCAATGATCCTCGGCACCTCGGTGATGTCCTTGATTATGACCTCCCGACGAATCTGCGAATGGTCGAGTCTCTTGGCCACGTGCAGAATCACAACCGGAAGCCTGACCTTCTGGGGACGACCGACGGACCGACAACCGCAATGCATTTGGCGTAGACGATCTAACCACCAGCTGGATGCCCAAGAACTCCGTGCAATTTTTGGTGGGTTTAAGCACCACGGTAACATCGGCCGCTAAGGTTAGAACTGGCCAGAAATCCAGTGGCCGCCGGGAAAGAAAATTCTTGTTTCCAGGAGTCACATTCTGCAAAAAAATAAAAATAATTATAAACTATAACTAAAATAAATCAAACTTAACTTACCGTCTGTTCCATTTTAAATTAAATTTCTCGAGCATAACTTCAGCAACAAACTTCACCGTTCGCCATAAATTTTCATACTAAAATAATCACGTAGAAATTCGACAGAATGGCGCACTCGAGTCTCGTTGAAGTTACATTTCAAATCACATAAAAGCTACATGAAAGAACCTAGTGGAAAAATACCATAAGGCTTTTCACGTAACATCAACGTGAAAACATTTTTTTGCCAGTACACTTTCACATTATTTTTACGTGCGTCACGTAAAACGAGCCTAGCGAAGGGAAAATCGGGGCTACGTGATTTTTCAGGTAGCATCAACGTGTGGATTATTTTGAGTGCAAGACATATCGCGCCTTGTATCGCATTGTAGTTGGTCCTCTCCTCTTCCTTGCGACCTCCAGTCGACTTGAAGTCGGTAGCATTTGGCGCGGAAGAGTCTCCCTCAGCAGAGCGAGGCCAGAAACGAAAGGATTGTCGACGGAGAGTTAGCTTGAAAAATGTGTGTGTGCCAAAACTAAATCTGGTCAGGCGCGCCTCGGTTCAGGTCTTGGACTTCAGTTGGGCAGAACAATTGTCAGTAAAGTTATTGTAATCGTTACAATGGCCCAATGTGATTCGTTTCAATTATTTGAAAAGAAATTTGATAAGAAATAGTATGCGAATTTTCGTAAGCTTTACATATAAATACTTTTGGGAAAAGATTTTATTTAAATCGCTGTACAAGTTTTTTTTTTGAGTTTGAAAGTTGTGTTTTGAAAACCTTCAAATATTTGGAATTTGGAAGATATTTTTCACAAAGTTCGAAGAAAATCCGGCCAATGTGGGCAAAACCTGATTGGGCAAAATTGAAGATTATTATTCATTATCACATAGACAAAATCCCTTTTATCTATTTTTGAGGCATTAATTGAAGCAGCATTTTAAAATTTCCACTATTGAACTTTTTCAATTTAACTTTCCTATCATTTATTCAAAATTTAACTTGAAGATGGGAAAATCTATAAAAAGATTAACATTATCGCTTCTTTTTTTTAATTTTTCTTAAGAAGGGATGTAGATTTTGGTCTTCTTTAAACATCTCGCAATAATGTTTTTTAATGCAATTGTCCCTTTTTTTTATTCGACTTGAAGAAGGAAAAAATTCTTAAAGACTCTTTACACATTTCTCTTCATTTCTGCTCTTTTTTCCTCTGATGATTTTTCGGCAATTAAATTGTCTATGCATTTTTTTAAGAAGTGTAAATTTATTTAAAAAAAACTTGAATGCAGATAAATTGATTTTTTAAATAAAGGTAGGGAAAATACATCATAATAACGCAAATTTCAAACATTTTAATAATGGCAAAATGTGAATCTTCAAATAGATTTTATCTTCTATAGGTTGAATTTTGAATATAAAAAGGGAAAATTTCATAGACAAACTCAAATGTCGAATATTGAAAAAAAAAATGCAGATGGGCAAAATATCAGCTTTTAAAGATTTTGCCTACATATAGTTTTTTAATAAAAGAAGCGAAAATTTGCTTAAAACACTTAATTTTCATCCCTTTTTAGGTTGGATTCAGAAAAAGAAGGGAAAATTGCATAAAACCTAATGGAAAGTATTCAAAGAAGTGCAAAACATACATTACTTTATAAAGTTGAATTTAAAATAAAATAGATGTTGCAAAATATTTGCAAAGAGGAAAAATGTACAAAATTCTTTTTTAAATTAAAATTTTAAATAAATGTATGAAAAATTTAATAAAAAAGCTTTATTGAGAAATATTCAAAAAAAGGAAAAAATACATGTGTTGGGAAAAAAACTACAGAGTTAATTGATTTTAGGAGAAATATTATTGAAAAATTATTAATTAAACCAAACAAAAATCGCAAAAATAAAATTATGCCGAACGTCCTTGGTGTTTTTTGAACGAGTTATGCAAAACGTTCCTAATCCCTTGTCCACTCAAATCCATTTCCATTTTCAAATTCCCGTCTTTTTCCCGACTTTTCCAGAAATTCAAATAATAGGTATTGCTTATCTGAAGAATGATTTCAAACAAAAACTCTTTATAAAAAGTCAATACAACCATCAAAAACTAATTCTAAAGAAATAAAAAAAACTACTGAGAATTTTCGTAAAAACAGAAACATAACAACAAATTCCAAAAAAATGGAAGCACTCATTATTTTGATTCAGAGTAAAAACTAAAAACAATCAATCAGTCAGTCATTCAATTAGTGTTTGAAAAATAACTGAAAGCTTAACAACACCTTCAATTTCAATGTTTATTTTCAAATTTGGATAACTATATAGTTTTTTATTCTTCGTTTCAACTGGAAATGGCAAAATGTTAAAATTACTGAATTAAAAATTAAATTCTTTATTTAATTTATTTTCAATCATAGAACGCCTAAAACATGCTTATTGTTATTATACTTTCAAAGACTTTAGAAAAATATCATTGAATTCGGAAAAATAGTTTTTACCAGTTTGTTTATCAATTTTGTAAATTTTGATATTAATTTTTTTAATCAATGTTGAGTATTGAACTGTTTAAAATTTTTTCAATGAAAAAATCATTTCATTAATTTTCAAACGCATTTGCTTAGGATTACTGACTTTTCCCGATTTTTTAATTAAAAAAAAAACCCAAATTCCCGACTTTTCCCGATTTTTTGCGGATTTTGGCGAATTTCCGACTTCTTCCCGACTTTCCCGACTTGAGTAGCCACCCTGAAAAGTCCTTCTGGAAAACCCGTTATGCCAAATCGTCGCCGTCGTGCTAACTTGTCGTACGTGCATTTTGGGCCAAATTGAGTTAAGAACGCCATTTTGTGCAGCTCACAATGCCTCACCTTTTGACCTTCACAGATCCCCAAAATTCGATTTCAATCCTGAGATATTCAACAAAAACCGAAAAAACTCCGTGCATTTTAGTCACTTTACATATGAAAGTAGTTTCAATCTTGTCGTGCTATCTTGTCACTCCATGAAAATTGATGTAAGTGCGACAAAAGGCCAAAGGGATTTCAGGCCAGGAAAGTCAGGATGCGTTTGTCGCACGTACAAGCTAGACTACCGTAAACATTTGTAATTATAACTTCGAACAAACTTCGGGACAATGCACAGAATGGTCAGCCAAACAAAACGTGTTTGTTATTGTTTACATTGCGTGCTTTCGTTTTTGTTTATTCAAGGTCAAACATTAAAACGCGTTTTTCTCGGAACGTCAAAATGGAGGGTGCGACATGATAGCACGACGACGTCGAAATGTTCACTATGCCAAATGGGGTGAACCCTTCATCAAATCGATAAAAAATCCCTCTCAAGATGTCACACACTGTTCATTGCATTGCTTTAATTTTGTCAATGAATATTTTTTTTTAATTAATAATTTTACTAATGGTCCGATTTTCAATGTTAAAACATGGAACATTCGTGAAATTTTCCGATCTTTTCGAAAAATTTTTTTGAAAATTTTTAAATCAAGACTAACATTTTAAAAGGGCCAAACATTGAATATTACACCCATTTAAAATGTTAGTCTTGATTTTTTTTTTAATTTTTTTGAAAAGATCGGAAAATTTCACGAATGTTTCATGTTTTAACATTGAAAATCGGACCATTAGTTGCTGAGATATCGACATTAGAAAGTGGTGGGCTGTTTGTGTGAGACTTAGAAAACTTCAATTTTCGTGTTTCTTTTTGTTTAAGCCGCTGTATCTCAGCAACCAGAGGTCCAATCTTCAATGTCTCTTAGACAATTTTATAGCAAATTTTCTGAACTTTTCAAATATTTTTAGAATTGGTCACTCATTGTCACTATTTTAAAAAATCGAAAAACTGCAAATATTTCGCTAAAATCAAACTTTTGGTGGCTATATCTTGAAAACAGAGCCCTTTATCAAAAAGGTGCAGGTGGTTATGTTCTACATGACCAATATGACAAAGAACTTTGTACAAAACTCCTAAAAAATATTCTATTTTATTTTATATTTTTAAAACATTGCCTATGTATTTAATCCTAAATAATTTATTCCTATAAAATGTTTTCAATCTTTGGCACCTCTGTGGAAATAAATTGCCAACACAAGTATGGTTCGGAAAATGTCCAATCAAAATGGTAATTTTCATGTCCAGTATCAAAAACCATGAATTTTGGTACCCATATTGCCCAAAGTCGAATAGTTCGATTAATGTCCCCCGGTAGAACCTTCCCAAGGGCATTTGCCACTCCGGGTGTGGCCAATCCGGTCAAAATGGCCATTTTCATTACCAGTTTCAAAAATCATGAATGTTGATACCCATATTGCCCCAAGTCGAATTTTGATACCCATATTGCCCCAAGTCGTATGGTTCGATTAATGTCCCCCCGGTAGAACCTTCCCGAGGGCACTGGCCACTCCGGGTGTGGCCAATCCAGTCAAAATGCCCATTTTCATTACCAGTTTCAAAAACCATGAATTTTGATACCTATATTGCCCTAAGTCGTATGATTCGATTAATGTCCCCCCGGTAGAACCTTCCCGAGGGCACTGGCCACTCAGGGTGTGGCCAATCCAGTCAAAATGCCCATTTTCATTACCAGTTTCAAAAACCATGAATTTTGATACCCATATTGGCCCAAGTCGTATGGTTCGATTAATGTCCCCCCGGTAGAACCTTCCCGAGGGCACAGGCCACTTCGGGTGTGGCCAATCCAGTCAAAATGCCCATTTTCATTACCAGTTTCAAAAACCATGAATTTTGATACCTATATTGCCCCAAGTCGTATGGTTCGATTAATGTCCCCCCGGTAGAACCTTCCCGAGGGCACTGGCCACTCCGGGTGTGGCCAATCCAGTCAAAATGCCCATTTTCATTACCAGTTTCAAAAACCATGAATTTTGATACCTATATTGCCCTAAGTCGTATGGTTCGATTAATGTCCCCCCGGTAGAACCTTCCCGAGGGCACTGGCCACTCCGGGTGTGGCCAATCCAGTCAAAATGCCCATTTTCATTACCAGTTTCAAAAACCATGAATTTTGATACCCATATTGCCCCAAGTCGTATGGTTCGATTAATGTCCCCCTGGTAGAACCTTCCCGAGGGCACTGGCCACTCCGGGTGTGGCCAATCCAGTCAAAATGCCCATTTTCATTACCAGTTTCAAAAACCATGAATTTTGATACCTATATTGCCCTAAGTCGTATGGTTCGATTAATGTCCCCCCGGTAGAACCTTCCCGAGGGCACTGGCCACTCCGGGTGTGGCCAATCCAGTCAAAATGCCCATTTTCATTACCAGTTTCAAAAACCATGAATTTTGATACCCATATTGCCCCAAGTCGTATGGTTCGATTAATGTCCCCCCGGTAGAACCTTCCCGAGGGCACTGGCCACTCCGGGTGTGGCCAATCCAGTCAAAATGGCCATTTTCAATACCAGTTTCAAAAACCATGAATTTTGATACCCATATTGCCCCAAGTCGTATGGTTCGATTAATGTCCCCCCGGTAGAACCTTCCCGAGGGCACTGGCCACTCAGGGTGTGGCCAATCCAGTCAAAATGGCCATTTTCAATACCAGTTTCAAAAACCATGAATTTTGATACCCATATTGCCCCAAGTCGTATGGTTCGATTAATGTCCCCCCGGTAGAACCTTCCCGAGGGCACTGGCCACTCCGGGTGTGGCCAATCCAGTCAAAATGCCCATTTTCATTACCAGTTTCAAAAACCATGAATTTTGATACCCATATTGCCCCAAGTCGTAAGGTTCGATTAATGTCCCCCCAGTAGAACCTTCCCGAGGGCACTGGCCACTCCGGGTGTGGCCAATCCAGTCAAAATGCCCATTTTCATTACCAGTTTCAAAAACCATGAATTTTGATACCTATATTGCCCTAAGTCGTATGGTTCGATTAATGTCCCCCCGGTAGAACCTTCCCGAGGGCACTGGCCACTCCGGGTGTGGCCAATCCAGTCAAAATGCCCATTTTCATTACCAGTTTCAAAAACCATGAATTTTGATACCCATATTGCCCCAAGTCGTATGGTTCGATTAATGTCCCCCCGGTAGAACCTTCCCGAGGGCACTGGCCACTCCGGGTGTGGCCAATCCAGTCAAAATGCCCATTTTCATTACCAGTTTCAAAAACCATGAATTTTGATACCCATATTGCCCCAAGTCGTATGGTTCGATTAATGTCCCCCCGGTAGAACCTTCCCGAGGGCACTGGCCACTCCGGGTGTGGCCAATCCAGTCAAAATGCCCATTTTCATTACCAGTTTCAAAATCCATGTATTTTGATACCCATATTGCCCCAAGTCGTATGGTTCGATTAATGTCCCCCCAGTAGAACCTTCCCGAGGGCACTGGCCACTCCGGGTGTGGCCAATCCAGTCAAAATGCCCATTTTCATTACCAGTTTCAAAAACCATGAATTTTGATACCCATATTGCCCCAAGTCGTATGGTTCGATTAATGTCCCCCCAGTAGAACCTTCCCGAGGGCACTGGCCACTCCGGGTGTGGCCAATCCAGTCAAAATGGCCATTTTCATTACCAGTTTCAAAAACCATGAATTTTGATACCTATATTGCCCTAAGTCGTATGGTTCGATTAATGTCCCCCCGGTAGAACCTTCCCGAGGGCACTGGCCACTCCGGGTGTGGCCAATCCAGTCAAAATGCCCATTTTCATTACCAGTTTCAAAAACCATGAATTTTGATACCCATATTGCCCCAAGTCGTATGGTTCGATTAATGTCCCCCCAGTAGAACCTTCCCGAGGGCACTGGCCACTCCGGGTGTGGCCAATCCAGTCAAAATGGCCATTTTCATTACCAGTTTCAAAAACCATGAATTTTGATACCTATATTGCCCTAAGTCGTATGGTTCGATTAATGTCCCCCCGGTAGAACCTTCCCGAGGGCACTGGCCACTCCGGGTGTGGCCAATCCAGTCAAAATGGCCATTTTCATTACCAGTTTCAAAAACCATGAATTTTGATACCTATATTGCCCTAAGTCGTATGGTTCGATTAATGTCCCCCGGTAGAACCTTCCCGAGGGCACTGGCCACTCCGGGTGTGGCCAATCCAGTCAAAATGCCCATTTTCATTACCAGTTTCAAAAACCATGAATTTTGATACCCATATTGCCCCAAGTCGTAAGGTTCGATTAATGTCCCCCCAGTAGAACCTTCCCGAGGGCACTGGCCACTCCGGGTGTGGCCAATCCAGTCAAAATGCCCATTTTCATTACCAGTTTCAAAATCCATGTATTTTGATACCCATATTGCCCCAAGTCGTATGGTTCGATTAATGTCCCCCCAGTAGAACCTTCCCGAGGGCACTGGCCACTCCGGGTGTGGCCAATATCCTATAAATGTGGTCTCAAGCCCATTGCCCCAAATCATTCTGGTCCGGTGACCGTCCTTACAATCTTCATAAGAACAGAATTCCTCCCAATTTAGTGCACAAACTGTGTCTTTCAATGTGTGCGTGTGTGTGTGTGTGAGCAATAAAATTACCACCGTCGATCCGTCTCTGACGGATTTTCGGTCAAAACTATCTGTTCAGAGGCTATCTGTTAGCTTATATAGTTCGCATGAAATGTGGCAACATTGTGCAAATTTTGCCTCGTCTCCTGCTTTCTTGGAACTGTCACGCGAGAATGTTGCACCATTGTTGCCACATTTCATGCGGACTATATAAGCTAACAGATAGCCTCTGAACAGATAGTTTTGACCGAAAATCCGTCAGAGACGGATCGACGGTGGTAATTTTATTGCTCACACACACACACGCACACATTGAAAGACACAGTTTGTGCACTAAATTGGGAGGAATTCTGTTCTTATGAAGATTGTAAGGACGGTCACCGGACCAGAATGATTTGGGGCAATGGGCTTGGGACCACATTTATAGGATATTGGCCACACCCGGAGTGGCCAGTGCCCTCGGGAAGGTTCTACTGGGGGGACATTAATCGAACCATACGACTTGGGGCAATATGGGTATCAAAATACATGGATTTTGAAACTGGTAATGAAAATGGGCATTTTGACTGGATTGGCCACACCCGGAGTGGCCAGTGCCCTCGGGAAGGTTCTACCGGGGGGACATTAATCGAACCATACGACTTGGGGCAATATGGGTATCAAAATTCATGGTTTTTGAAACTGGTATTGAAAATGGCCATTTTGACTGGATTGGCCACACCCGGAGTGGCCAGTGCCCTCGGGAAGGTTCTACCGGGGGGACATTAATCGAACCATACGACTTAGGGCAATATAGGTATCAAAATTCATGGTTTTTGAAACTGGTAATGAAAATGGCCATTTTGACCGGATTGGCCACACCCGGAGTGGCCAGTGCCCTCGGGAAGGTTCTACTGGGGGGACATTAATCGAACCATACGACTTGGGGCAATATGGGTATCAAAATTCATGGTTTTTGAAACTGGTAATGAAAATGGCCATTTTGACTGGATTGGCCACACCCGGAGTGGTCAGTGCCCTCGGGAAGGTTCTACCGGGGGGACATTAATCGAACCATACGACTTGGGGCAATATGGGTATCAAAATTCATGGTTTTTGAAACTGGTATTGAAAATGGCCATTTTGACTGGATTGGCCACACCCGGAGTGGCCAGTGCCCTCGGGAAGGTTCTACTGGGGGGACATTTACGGAACCATACAAATTTGGGCAATATGGGTATCAAAATTCATGGTTTTTGATACTGGTAATGAAAATGACCATTTTGGCAGGATTGGCCACACCCGGAGTGGCCATTGCCCTAAGGGAAGGTTCTACCGGAAGGACATTTACGGAACCATACAAATTTGGGCAATATGGGTATCAAAATTCATGGTTTTTGATACTGGTAATGAAAATGGCCATTTTGGCAGGATTGGCCACACCCGGAGTGGCCATTGCCCTGAGGGAAGGTTCTACCGGGAGGACATTTACGGAACCATACAAATTTGGGCAATATGGGTATCAAAATTCATGGTTTTTGATACTGGTAATGAAAATGACCATTTTGGCAGGATTGGCCACACCCGGAGTGGCCATTGCCCTCGGGAAGGTTCTACCGGGGGGACATTAATCGAACCATACGACTTAGGGCAATATTGGTTTCAAAATTCATGGTTTTTGAAACTGGTAATGAAAATGGCCATTTTGACTGGATTGGCCACACCCGGAGTGGCCAGTGCCCTCGGGAAGGTTCTACCGGGGGGACATTAATCGAACCATACGACTTGGGGCAATATGGGTATCAAAATTCATGGTTTTTGAAACTGGTAATGAAAATGGGCATTTTGACTGGATTGGCCACACCCGGAGTGGCCAGTGCCCTCGGGAAGGTTCTACTGGGGGGACATTAATCGAACCATACGACTTGGGGCAATATGGGTATCAAAATTCATGGTTTTTGAAACTGGTAATGAAAATGGCCATTTTGACTGGATTGGCCACACCCGGAGTGGCCAGTGCCCTCGGGAAGGTTCTACCGGGGGGACATTAATCGAACCATACGACTTGGGGCAATATGGGTATCAAAATTCATGGTTTTTGAAACTGGTAATGAAAATGGCCATTTTGACTGGATTGGCCACACCTGGAGTGGCCAGTGCCCTCGGGAAGGTTCTACCGGGGGGACATTAATCGAACCATACGACTTAGGGCAATATGGGTATCAAAATTCATGGTTTGGCCACTACGGGTGTGGCCAATCCGGGTGTGGCCAATCCGGTCAGGAGGACATTTACGGAACCATACAAATTTGGGCAATATGGGTATCAAAATTCATGGTTTTTGATACTGGTAATGAAAATGGCCATTTTGGCAGGATTGGCCACACCCGGAGTGGCCATTGCCCTGAGGGAAGGTTCTACCGGGAGGACATTTACGGAACCATACAAATTTGGGCAATATGGGTATCAAAATTCATGGTTTTTGATACTGGTAATGAAAATGACCATTTTGGCAGGATTGGCCACACCCGGAGTGGCCATTGCCCTCGGGAAGGTTCTACCGGGGGGACATTAATCGAACCATACGACTTAGGGCAATATTGGTTTCAAAATTCATGGTTTTTGAAACTGGTAATGAAAATGGCCATTTTGACTGGATTGGCCACACCCGGAGTGGCCAGTGCCCTCGGGAAGGTTCTACCGGGGGGACATTAATCGAACCATACGACTTGGGGCAATATGGGTATCAAAATTCATGGTTTTTGAAACTGGTAATGAAAATGGGCATTTTGACTGGATTGGCCACACCCGGAGTGGCCAGTGCCCTCGGGAAGGTTCTACTGGGGGGACATTAATCGAACCATACGACTTGGGGCAATATGGGTATCAAAATTCATGGTTTTTGAAACTGGTAATGAAAATGGCCATTTTGACTGGATTGGCCACACCCGGAGTGGCCAGTGCCCTCGGGAAGGTTCTACCGGGGGGACATTAATCGAACCATACGACTTGGGGCAATATGGGTATCAAAATTCATGGTTTTTGAAACTGGTAATGAAAATGGCCATTTTGACTGGATTGGCCACACCTGGAGTGGCCAGTGCCCTCGGGAAGGTTCTACCGGGGGGACATTAATCGAACCATACGACTTAGGGCAATATGGGTATCAAAATTCATGGTTTGGCCACTACGGGTGTGGCCAATCCGGGTGTGGCCAATCCGGTCAGGAGGACATTTACGGAACCATACAAATTTGGGCAATATGGGTATCAAAATTCATGGTTTTTGATACTGGTAATGAAAATGGCCATTTTGGCAGGATTGGCCACACCCGGAGTGGCCATTGCCCTGAGGGAAGGTTCTACCGGGAGGACATTTACGGAACCATACAAATTTGGGCAATATGGGTATCAAAATTCATGGTTTTTGATACTGGTAATGAAAATGACCATTTTGGCAGGATTGGCCACACCCGGAGTGGCCATTGCCCTCGGGAAGGTTCTACCGGGGGGACATTAATCGAACCATACGACTTGGGGCAATATGGGTATCAAAATTCATGGTTTTTGAAACTGGTATTGAAAATGGCCATTTTGACTGGATTGGCCACACCCGGAGTGGCCAGTGCCCTCGGGAAGGTTCTACCGGGGGGACATTAATCGAACCATACGACTTGGGGCAATATGGGTATCAAAATTCATGGTTTTTGAAACTGGTAATGAAAATGGCCATTTTGACTGGATTGGCCACACCTGGAGTGGCCAGTGCCCTCGGGAAGGTTCTACCGGGGGGACATTAATCGAACCATACGACTTAGGGCAATATGGGTATCAAAATTCATGGTTTGGCCACTACGGGTGTGGCCAATCCGGGTGTGGCCAATCCGGTCAGGAGGACATTTACGGAACCATACAAATTTGGGCAATCTGGGTATCAAAATTCATGGTTTTTGAAACTGGTAATGAAAATGGCCATTTTGACTGGATTGGCCACACCCGGCGTGGCCAGTGCCCTCGGGAAGGTTCTACCGGGGGGACATTAATCGAACCATACGACTTGGGGCAATATGGGTATCAAAATTCATGGTTTTTGAAACTGGTATTGAAAATGGCCATTTTGACTGGATTGGCCACACCCGGAGTGGCCAGTGCCCTCGGGAAGGTTCTACTGGGGGGACATTAATCGAACCATACGACTTGGGGCAATATGGGTATCAAAATTCATGGTTTTTGAAACTGGTAATGAAAATGGCCATTTTGACTGGATTGGCCACACCCGGAGTGGCCAGTGCCCTCGGGAAGGTTCTACCGGGGGGACATTAATCGAACCATACGACTTGGGGCAATATGGGTATCAAAATTCATGGTTTTTGAAACTGGTAATGAAAATGGGCATTTTGACTGGATTGGCCACACCCGGAGTGGCCAGTGCCCTCGGGAAGGTTCTACCGGGGGGACATTAATCGAACCATACGACTTAGGGCAATATGGGTATCAAAATTCATGGTTTGGCCACTACGGGTGTGGCCAATCCGGGTGTGGCCAATCCGGTCAAAATGGCCATTTTCATTACCAGTTTCAAAAACCATGAATTTTGATACCTATATTGCCCTAAGTCGTATGGTTCGATTAATGTCCCCCCGGTAGAACCTTCCCGAGGGCAATGGCCACTCCGGGTGTGGCCAATCCTGCAAAAATGGTCATTTTCATTACCAGTATCAAAAACCATGAATTTTGATACCCATATTGCCCAAATTTGTATGGTTCCGTAAGTGTCCTCCCGGTAGAACCTTCCCTCAGGGCAATGGCCACTCCGAGTGTGGCCAATCCTGCCAAAATGGCCATTTTCATCACCAGTATCAAAAACCATGAATTTTGATACGCATATTGCCCCAAGTCGTATGGTTCCGTAAATGTCCTCCCGGTAGAACCTTCCCTCAGGGCACTGGCCACTCCGGGTGTGGCCAATTCTGCCAAAATGGCCATTTTCATCACCAGTATCAAAAACCATGAATTTTGATACCCATATTGCCCCAATTCGTATGGTTCCGTAAATGTCCTCCCGGTAGAACCTTCCCTCAGGGCAATGGCCACTCCGGGTGTGGCCAATCCTGCCAAAATGGTAATTTTCATTACCAGTATCAAAAACCATGAATTTTGATACCCATATTGCCAAATTTGTATGGTTCCGTAAATGTACTCCCGGTAGAACCTTCTCTCAGAGCAATGGCCACTCCGAGTGTGGCCAATCCTGCCAAAATGGTCATTTTCATTACCAGTATCAAAAACCATGAATTTTGATACCCATATTGCCCAAATTTGTATGGTTCCGTAAATGTCCTCCCGGTAGAACCTTCCCTCAGGGCAATGGCCACTCCGGGTGTGGCCAATCCTGCCAAAATGGCCATTTTCATTACCAGTATCAAAAACCATGAATTTTGATACCCATATTGCCCAAATTTGTATGGTTCCGTAAATGTCCTCCCGGTAGAACCTTCCCTTAGGGCAATGGCCACTCCGGGTGTGGCCAATCCTGCCAAAATGGTCATTTTCAATACCAGTATCAAAAACCATGAATTTTGATACCCATATTGCCAAATTTGTATGGTTCCGTAAATGTCCTCCCGGTGGAACCTTCCCTCAGAGCAATGGCCACTCCGAGTGTGGCCAATCCTGCCAAAATGGTCATTTTCTTTACCAGTATCAAAAACCATGAATTTTGATACCCATATTGCCCAAATTTGTATGGTTCCGTAAATGTCCTCCCGGTAGAACCTTCCCACAGGGCACTGGCCACTCCGGGTGTGACCAATCCTGCCAAAATGGTCATTTTCATTACCAGTATCAAAAACCATGAATTTTGATACCCATATTGCCCAAATTTGTATGGTTCCGTAAATGTCCTTCCGGTAGAACCTTCCCACAGGGCACTGGCCACTCCGGGTGTGGCCAATCCTGCCAAAATGGTCATTTTCATTACCAGTATCAAAAACCATGAATTTTGATACCCATATTGCCCAAATTTGTATGGTTCCGTAAATGTCCTCCCGGTAGAACCTTCCCACAGGGCACTGGCCACTCCGGGTGTGGCCAATCCTGCCAAAATGGTCATTTTCATTACCAGTATCAAAAACCATGAATTTTGATACCCATATTGCCCAAATTTGTATGGTTCCGTAAATGTCCTCCCGGTAGAACCTTCCCACAGGGCACTGGCCACTCCGGGTGTGGCCAATCCTGCCAAAATGGTCATTTTCATTACCAGTATCAAAAACCATGAATTTTGATACCCATATTGCCCAAATTTGTATGGTTCCGTAAATGTCCTCCCGGTAGAACCTTCCCACAGGGCACTGGCCACTCCGGGTGTGGCCAATTCTGCCAAAATGGTCATTTTCATTACCAGTATCAAAAACCATGAATTTTGATACCCATATTGCCCAAATTTGTATGGTTCCGTAAATGTCCTCCCGGTAGAACCTTCCCACAGGGCACTGGCCACTCCGGGTGTGGCCAATCCTGCCAAAATGGTCATTTTCATTACCAGTATCAAAAACCATGAATTTTGATACCCATATTGCCCAAATTTGTATAGTTCCGTAAATGTCCTCCCGGTAGAACCTTCCCACAGGGCACTGGCCACTCCGGGTGTGGCCGATATCCTACCAAATTGCTACCGTCAATAACTTCTTGGACCTCCTCTCAAGTTCGTGCACCACCTGCGTGTGTGTGTATGTGAGCAATAAAATTCCCAACGTAAGGTCCGTCTTTGATGAAAGTCTGATGGACACTAAATCCTCCAGAGGCTAACTTTTAGCTTAAATAGTTTTCACGGCATCTACGCAACAGAAATAGAATGTCACGCCGAGGGCTTGCGACGGTAACGCTACATTTTCGAAAAATTTTGCATTGACACCGCAGATAGAGCTTTAAGACAAAGTCCTTTGTCAAAAATCTGTATAGTACTTTTCGATTGGAAATTCAATTTTACATTAAAAAATTACGTCAAATTTGTTTTGTTTTTTTCATAGGAAATGCCCCCACAAGGTTTGAGCCAAATCAAAAAATACAAAAAAAAAATGGTTGAAATCGGCCGATTTCGTAGAGAGTTACTCATAAGATTTTCGAGATTATTGTAACATTTTTTATACTCTTTGAAATTTGGTGTTTGGAATGATAATGATTCAAAATGATTTTATTTTGACATATAGAATGTATCCAAATTCAAAGAAAGCCGATTTGCGAATAAGTATAGAATCATTCTTTTTCAATTTGTCCCACTGTTCCACGTTCTTGCTGTTCCTTGCTGCAACCGTGCTGGATCTCAGGAATTCTCAGTGCGCCACGATCCGCTGTTCCATGTGCTGTGCAGTGCACCCAGAAGCATCACTAATGCGAATGCACATGTGCAATCGCAGTTTATTTTATTTTATTTATTTTTTACTTGCACTTCTCTGCATCGATTGTAGCAACTCATTCAGCAGAGTGTGGTGTAAGCAGCTTATGTTTGAATGCAATCACCCGGGAAGAACCAGAATGTGTGTTCGATAAAATAAAAACAGCAAATTTAATGTTCCCGCACGCGGGTTTGAGGATGTTGCAAGTGTGGTACACAGGTATTGCATGTGTTCTGGACTTGAGATTAGATCTTCGCGAGGTTCAAGTTCAGCGTCATTGTAGACCTGCAATTGGAAGCTGCAAGCAAAATTAGAGTGCAATTACTATACGGCCCGGGTTGTCAAAGATCAATCAATATCCATTGCTCGGGCAATCCCAAAAAGAACTCGAACTTCACCAGCGGCGCTATATTCGGCAAGGTGCCAGAATAAATGGCCACTTGGTCAAGCTGACCGACTTACTCCGACGATAAAAAAAAATCCGCGTCCCGAGAACCAGTTGAGTGATGCCACATTGAGTGATAAATGTGTTTTGTATTGCGCCGTGTAATTCCTCTGTTACGAGTGTGTTATGATTTATAGTGCGACTACGCAGACGACAGGCATATTGGTGTTTCCGCTGCAGTTTTTTCCTCTCTTGCTCTTGCTTAAATAAATTTTAACGACTTCTTCTGGGCTGCTGCGCAGATCTGCAGACCGTGTAGATTAGCGAATGATAAGCGCCTCGAAGATGTGGTATCGTGTTGCACATATCGGTGTTGCATTTATCATACGCGCGGGTTGAAGATCGTGCAACATTCTTGTTGTTTAGAGCCACGAGATTTATACGATGTGGTGTCAATTTGGTTTTATGAGCAGTACATGCATTCTTGCACGCAATGTTTTGTTGCTTTGCGATGTGTTTTGTAGGTATCTACTTCTAGTTACGGTAATTAATCAAAGATAAGTGACTGGTTAAAACAAACATCAAATTTGTTCACAAAGATATCAACATGCTTAATAAATTATACTACGATTTCCGAAAATTGAATTGAAACCATTATTCTTCGAAGAAAGATTGAGTTGCAATCTCCATGTAATCATAAAAGTTCAAGGTCTGCAAAACACAACACATCTGCAGACACGCTAAACAACAGACTGAAAATCCTGCAGTCATCATGTGGCCTCACTCTGCGCATAAACCCCGTCTGGAATCCAATAACATTTATTGAATAAACGTCAGATAAAATAGTTTGATATAATAATTTCATTTTCGAATAAATAAATAACTGTCAAAACAAGTCACTCGGCTGGCAGGGCTTATCCACTGTCCTTCGATCCCCTTCCCAGCACCAATCCTCCTCCCACCCCCAGTCATCACAGCTCGAGCTCGTTTTTCATAGAGAAGTTATTGAGATCGCACACAACGAGACACACACACACCTTCCTTGCTGGTGCGCGATTAAGAGAGAACTTCATTGACGGTGTGCAGGCGGTATGTGTCCGTGCACTGTGCACTCTCGATCATACCCCCGAGAGCATAAACACACATCAAAAGGGTACACTAAACCGCGGAAGATTAATAATCCTTTGCGCGGGAGAATTGAACCAACAGGCATGGAAGAGGGAGTGGGAGAGAAGGGGAAGGTTCGATCGATGGACAGTGGCGTTCTTATTTTTAGATTATAAAAAGATTGTAGTTTTTTAAACAAGTTTTCAAAAAGAATAATGAAATATTTAGAAAAAAAGATAATTGAATGCTATATTTTTTTCACTTTAATTTTTTGACTAATTTAATTTAAAGTTTGCAATGCTCGATCCGAAGTTTTATTATCCCAGGGTGTTTATTAGCGTGGCTCACGGATATATGAAAAAGACAAAAGTGTTCAATTTCGAACGCCTCGCCCGGAATTTTGTAGCATTATAGCCCCAGAAGCTAGCCTGAAATTTTCAGCGCATTTGGTTAATGATATGTAGTTCCACTTTTGACCTGAAGTTATTAAGAAATTCCAATAAATTTAATTTATTCATTTTCAACTTTTTAACTCTTCTTCGAGAAAGTTTTCCTATGCCCTATGATTTTTTCTCAAAATAGAGGTTTCTTATAGGTTTTGATCCGGGGAACAACTTTGTAGAACATCATAAAGCGCTAGGAATTAATCCCGGAAAGATACAGGCAAATTTTTAGAGCACGTTAAATTTGTTTTCCAAACTCCAAAAAATATCCTGTATCTTTTCGGGATCAATCCCTAGCGCTTTGCGATGTTCTACAAAGTTGTTCCCCGGATCAAAACCTATAAGAAACTTGAGAATAGGAAAATTTGATTGGGTTTTGGGAAATTTTCTCTAAGATGAGGTTAAAAGTGAAAATTTCCTATAGTAAATTTTTAGAAGTTCAATACTAACTTCAGGCCAATGGTGGAAGTACTAAACCTTAACCTAATGCGCTCAAAATTTCAGGCTAGCTTCTGGGGCTATAATGCTACAAAATTCCGGGCGAGGCGTTCGAAATTGAACACTTTTGTCTTTTTCATATATCCGTGAGCCACGCTAGTGTTTATCAGACTTCAGATAATCAAATCACCATTTTTTTTCTCGTGTTTAAAGAGGTTTTTTTGAGCATCTTTTGTACTACGAAAAACTTTACCTCTGTTTTATGTTTTTCTTGTTTCATTTTTAGTATTTAAATTTGCATTTATCTTGTTTAGTTTACGTTTGTTTTTGGTAGTATTTGACCTATTCTACAACCTTCTTTCATTACATTTTGCCTATCTAATATTTTCATGTTTTTACAGTCACTTTTTAAAATTTTTTGCTTATTTTTCACATTTTCTGCTATAGAATGGCACCATTATCATTTGATTTGTAAAAAAATGCATAGAGGCATAGTCTGGGACACTACAAAAATTACTGCATACTTCTTTTTGCTTAAAATATAGGAAAAATACACAGCCAAAATTGACCCCAGAAAAAATTACATTTTTTAAAAACATTGGCAAAGTCACATAAAACAAGTAAAAATTCCAACCTTTAAATTTTCTAAAATTTTAAGAGTTCGTTTTTCCAATGCTTTTGAAAGATCAAAAATTTGTTCAAAAATTGATTTTCTGAGATTTTTTAAATCGAAGCCCGTCTTAAGGTGGGGTTGGATTGTAGAGGGTTAAAATCCAATACAAATTCCGCGACCCCATTTTAATCAAATTTGAATCGTTGACTGCCTTAAAAACTAATAAATGTATTTTTTATAATATTTTTTATCACCGCCATCTTGGATTTAAAATTTCCAAATTAGAGTAGTTTTAGTCATACTTTTTACCTTAAAAGTAAGACAACGAAAAAAAATATTTTTTCGTGACTCGATTTTTCCGAGGCATTTGTATAATCGAGTATGAGCTGTAAACGAAAAACAAAAATCCGAAATTCTCGAAAAACGTATCTTCTTATGTTCGTATTTTTGTTTTAAATGATTTATGGGAAAAAAAAGATAAGGAGATATGCTGTTGTTTAATAATTAAAGGTAACTTTAACCTGTGATGGTCATTCGTCACCAGATATATGCATTTTTGAATAAATAGTGTTTTTTTAATATTCAAAATCCAGACAAAAAAAAAATTTTTTTTTGAAGCAAAGTTAAGTTTGCAGAACAGAAAAGAACTTTAAATTTTGTTTAAGATTAAATTTGCCATTTTCTAGTTATGGTTACTATTAGGTATTTTTTTTTGTTTTTTTTAAATATTTTTTTTAGTTTAAAATAGTAGTTTATGCAACAAGTTGCAAAAAGAGGATTTTTCCAGCACGAGTCGTACATTTATCCAACGAGGATCACCGAGTTGGATAAATACAAAGAGTGCTGAAAAAATCAAGTTTAGCAACGAGTTCCATAAAATATTTTTTGCAATTCCGAAAAACACCAATTGAGTTAAATTTTAAGTCAAATTCATGTATTTTGTCAATAAATCGTTTAAATCTAAAAAATGTTGAAAAGTGTGACTTTTCGAAACAAGTGCTGAAAAGTTTAACTTTTCATCACTCATTTCGATTCTGTTATTTTTGTTACAGAAAAGTAGACTATTTCGTCGTTCAAGAATGACAAGAAAAGTAGGGGAAATATACCCATTTTAATCACTCAAAGCCATTCGACCAATTCTCATCACTTTTGCCGTTTTTCGCTATTAAATCAACATTTTCAGATGTATCAACAATGGAGAGTTGCTTGCTCACTTTTATTTGAGCTATTTATTACTTTGGGACAGTCAAAAACACTTTATAAAAGCTGTAATTAATGATCAAAGTGCTGATAGGCCGATAATAGAAATTGGCTGAGAAAGGGCATAGTTCCCCTAAGTAGTTTCACGACGGAATTGCAAAAAACAACTTTTTAAAGAAATGCAACTCTGAAAAATAAATCCTAGAATATTTAGATTCCTTTTTTGTAAGGAGAACTGTCAATTTTGTATCGACGAAAAATATGCGCAAAATTACTCGCTGTGTCTTGCTTTCAATGTTTGTTTGTTGTTTTTTTTTTTAATTTAACTTTGACTCCAGATTAGCAGTGTTATTAAATAATGTGTTGAGAATATTGTTTGATTTTTTTTTTGTGATTTGGAATCTTCAATTTTTTTTTGTGGATGGCACAACTCTGGAGTTATTTTCTAAAGGTTCAAAATTCATAATTTTTGCTTTTTGGGTTTTTTTAAGCTGCCTTAAGTTAGGGGTTTTAAAAAATACCAAGAAAGGAAAACATGCAAAATTTGTAACAGGACTTAAAAAAAAACTCTTGAACTGATGATTACACTTGTTTCTTTTTTTGTCACAACTTTTCCAATTTGTAGTTATTTGGGGATAAATTTCTGCAATGCAGTAATTTTTGTTACCTAACTTGACTGACTCAAACGGTATTAGCATAAGATTTTTTTTTAATCTGAAAACATGCAATAAATCGAAAAAAGATACTTTCAAATGGGTAAAATGGAAAACTGCATATTGGCAAAAGATAGTTATTGGAGCCTAAGAATACTAAAAAACAAAAATCCAAAGTTTCGTCTTTTTCGCGAAAATTTTGAAAAAAATCACCCCAAACTCTCCACTCCAAACTGCGATATCTCTGGAATCACACATCGTAAAAAGTTTGACCAGGACTCATTAAGAAGAACATTGGATGTAGAATTGTTGACGCGGTCTATTCTAAAGTTGCACATAACTAGTTTTGACACATTGATATAACAAACTAAAGTTTTAACCACCGTGTTCTGAGAAAACTTTACGAAGGTTTCCTAATTTTGGTGAATGTTTTCTTTTTGGTTCACGAGATATTGGATTTTGAAGGTTAGACTTAGAAATTTAAAATTTAGATTCTCGCTTGATTTGGGGCTATATACCACAAGTAAATTTGTTGATTTCAATTTTGCACTTTGCTGTGTACGACTGAGGTGGATTGGCTCATATAGAAATACAAAAAAATATGAAGAAATACATAAAAAAAAAGATAGAAAAGTTATTCTATTTTTTTTATTTATTATTGATGGAATAAACTGTTTTCAGAAAAAAAGAACATCTTTCCCTGACTTTTCATCTGGAACGTCACTGGTAATCTTTTAGTGGGAGGACTGAGGGACAACAATCGGGGAAGGGTGCCCGGTGGGGTAGCCCGCCCGTGACTCTCGACCTGGCGCACTGCACGTGAGAAGGAATGTGTACCCATTTTCAGCAAGACCGGCGAAAAAAAAGCCGAGATCCGTATATGAACGATCAACAACAGAGCCCCGCGCGAGAGCCCGGGGGAAACGAATATCAATAAATTATTCCACTTTATAAGCCCCGGTAGAATGATTAATTTCCTTCGATCAATAAAGCACGAACATATCACACGAATTCACCACACCAGAGGCGAGGGGCGAAAGAGTTGGACTTATTTTATTTTTGCCTTTGCATGTCACTTTTTTTCGCCGTTTTGTAGCCGTTTTTTGAGTTATTGATGGAAATATCTCACTTCGGGGTCCGGTGTGGTCACTTTGAAGGGTCTCTCCTCTTCCCGGGCAGGGTCATCTGTTTTTGTGAGTTATGACTGACGACGATCGACTCGCGGTGGTTTTTGTGTGTTTGCCTTGGCTCTCGACTCATGGGTATTAGTTTCCAGTTATTAATGTTCCTAAAGCGCTTAAATAGTTTTGGCGATTGGGGCTGCGACTTAGTGGGAACTAGGTTTGTGAAATGGTGGTGTCTCACGCAAGAAAGTAAAATCTCAATTAACCTACACCAGACACGTGCTTCGTAATTGATGGCAGATAGTGAAAACGTCTAAAACAAATGGTTCATTCGTCATTGAGACATCAATCACTGGCAGTAATAGTCGATAATGCTTCGAACTGACCTATGAACTGTGTATTCTTTTAAATCTCGCTTACTTTTTCAAAAGGTCCTATGTACATAGGAAACCCGTGGCATATTAGTTGTTTTGAAAAAGTAATCTAGAAATGTTAATATTCTGAAGCAACTTCTGAAAACATTTTTTATGAATAAAAAATAGATCACCTTTTTGCATAAATAGACGAAACGCAATACCGGCTACAAAAATTGTTCTTTAAATCGACTTTCCATAAAATAATATGAGTAAATTATACAACTTGTCTAGGTTTGGTTCTCATTCCCTTCCTCAACTCGTTTTTAATTATCAGTTTCATTATTGTTAAAGTTTGTCTCCTGGACGTGCTGCTTATTCATTGCCAATTTTACTTCTTTCACTCTCCTTTGCAAATCTTGTTTAAAGTCAGCGGGCTCGCGCGCGCGACTCGCGCTTTTTTGCTTATATTTATTCCGTCTGTTATTTATTTAATTTTAATTGAGGGAAACGCTCGTACAAAAGTTGCACGGCACGGGGAGGGGAATTGTTTTCGTTCCTGGTTTCAAGGGACATTTTCCAGTCTGGTTGACCGTTGTTTGGAATTTCGCTGCTACTGCCACATGTTAGCTGTGGAACATGCTTCAGGACTTTGTGTTGGACACAAACATGAATGTGTTGGCAGAAATGTTTGCTGTAAACCTCTGCTTCTGAATCGAAAAATTTGCATATTACAACAAGATCGAATTATCGTGCTAATGTTTTGTTGGTTTGAATCGATTTAACTACCGTAAGTGGGGGTGACTTTGGGTCAAAGCGATTTTTTGCGGATTTTACCATTTCTCAGGTTTTTTTCAATGAAACTTTATCTGTTAAAAGGGTTGTGTAGGGGACATCTAAAGATTGATAAGCTGAAAAAAATCTCGTTTCTATAACCAATCCTGTCATTTTGGCAACTGTCTTAAGTTGAGGCAGATTTTGACCTCTCAAAAAATAATCTTTTCAAGATTTTTGTTGGAATTGCTCGAAAAGTACCAAAATGTTTTGACCATATCTTTGTATTTGAGCATCATTTTAGTTTCATTTGACTCAATGTCACCCCCTCTAATGGGTGAGATTGGGTCAGGTAATGTTCATCAAATTCTACCATATTTTGGAAAAAGGTTGGTAAACTATCAAATCTACGTTAAAAGATTTTCGATGTTAAATAAATTGTTTTTGTTATTAAGAAATTACGAAAGGTGTATCGTTTTTTTATCCATAGTCACCCCCACTGACTGTAATGTATACTTTTTTTCTATAATATTGCTGATTTGGATCATCGTTCTAAGTTGAATTAAATACAAAATGGATACAAGAGATTATTTAATTTGAAATTGCGTTTAGCATCTTACATTTGAAAAGCCTCTAACGTTTGATATATAACCACCATTCTTATATAAGAAATGATGTTCTGTCATAATGGTGCGTTTCATTCTACTAGATTATTAATTTTGTTTCTGAGCAATTTTCTACGAAATCGGTCTTTTTTCTTTAATTTTAATTTTTGTATATTTTAATCCGGTTGAAACTTTTTTGGTGCCTTTGGTATGCCCAAAGAAGCCATTTTGCATCATTAGTTTGTCCATGTAATTTTCCATACAAATTTAGCAGCTGTCCATACAAAAATGATTTATGAAAATTTGAAAATCTGTTTCTTTTTAAGGAATTTTTTGATCGATTTGGTGTCTTCGGCAAATTTGTAGGTTTTGATGAGGACTACACTGAAAAAAAATGATACACGGTAAAAAATATGGTGATTTTTTATTGAACTTTTTCTCACTAAAACTTGATTTGCAAAAAAACACTATATCCGTAGTAACAGTTCAATAGGGCGAATCTGCGTTTGTAAACAAGCAGTCTATCCCCCTCTTACTTGACGTGAACTGTCACTTGAGCAAAAGGGATAGACTGCTTGTTTACAAACGCAGATTCGCCCTATTGAACTGTTACTACGGATATTTTATATGTTTTATGGGACATTAAATGCCAACTTTTCAGAGATTTCCAGATGGTGCAAAAAATCTTTGACCGAGTTATGATTTTTTTAAATGAATACTGATTTTTTTCAAAAAAATGAAAATTCGGTCGCAAAAAATTTCCAACTTGATATTTTGATGTAAAATCAAATTTGCAATCAAAAAGTACTTCAGCGAAATTTGGATAAAGTGCACCGTTTTCAAGTTATAGCCATTTTTAGGTAAGTTTTTTGAAAACAGTCGCAGTTATTCATTTTTTTAAATTAGTGCAAACAGGAAAATTGATGTTTTCTAAGTATCACCCAAACAAACCACAATTTTCTAATGTCGATATCTCAGCAACTAATGGTCTGATTTACAATGTTAAAATATGAAACATTCCGAAAATCCGATCGTTTCGAAAAAAATTTTTGCAAAATTTTTAATCCAAGACTAACATTTTAAAAGAGCGTAATAATATTAAATTGTTGGCCCTCTTTTATTAAATTAATATTAAATTTTTGGCCCTCTTTTAAATGCTAGTCTTGATTTAAAAAAATATAAATAATGTTATCGAAAAGATTGGACAATTTCACCAATGTTTCATATCTTAACATTGAAAATTGGACCATTAGTTGCTGAGAGATCGACATTAGAAAATTGTGGGTTGTTTGGACTTAGAAAAAAATAAATTTTCCTGTTTTCAAATCTTTGTATGGCAATATCTCAGCAACTAAGGGTCGTATCAACAAAGTTCAAAAATGAAAAACATATAGAATTTTCGCAGCTTTTAATTTTTTTTTTCAAGAGTGGGCAAATATGGGCACTTATTTTAAGAAATGAATAACTCCAACTATTTCAAAATTGTTACCTGATAATGGATATAAACGGTGCACTTAATCAAAATTTCACTAAAGTACTTTCCGATTACATCGAAAAATGAAGTTGATAAATTTTTGCGACCAATATTCCAATTTTTTTAAAAAATCAGTATTGATAAAAAAAATTATAACTCGGTTAAAGATGTAGGCAAACTTATGGGAAATTTGACGAGCTTTCCGTTAAAAATATTTACGAGTTTGAAAAATCAAGTCTATCATATAGAAATTGCCAAAAATCACCAAAAAACCTATTTTTACTACATTTTTATTTTTAAAATCGCTGTATCTTTACAAGGATTGGACATAGGACAATGGTCAATATGGAGACTTTTATGTAAAATTGTCTGGGGAATCGACTATCACTATCAGTTTTTGAAACTTTTGACGTTTAGAACACTTTTCGAAAAATCATTTTTAATAAATGATTTTTGTATTTTTTTAGGAGAGACAAACCATCCTGCATTTTTCATGAGTCTTTTTGTAACATTTTAGGCTATTTCCTCAAAAATTTTGAACGAAAAAAAATCGTAACATCACCTTCAAATTTAACTTTTAAACTTAAAAATTGAAAAATCTCATGGATGTGGCGTGTATTTTTCTTTCAGTGGCCCGTCCATTTTCCTACAATTTTGTCTTTGACCACTTTTTGGTACGATGCAACGGCTTTGAGTTACAGTAATTTTTAAATTACAAAATACAAAAATATTTAAATTACTTACGCCCTTCTCAAATGTCATTTTCGAGTACAATTGGCTCCATATACACAAAAATGGCTTATATAGGCCTAGGATAACATTTCTAAAAAGTTTCATTGAAATCGGAGAGGGTCGGGTACAAAAGTGCCAGAAAAATTCCTGATTTGAGCTGGAATTGCTCCATATCCTTTCGAAGTAATTGGGCAGCGCAGTTTCTAAAAAAGTGAATAAAGACTCGGACATTTTTAAAACCTGTTTTTATTTTTTCAAAACTCATTTATTGTTGCTAGGGGAAAATCTTTGTAAGTTTTTCCATTCTTTCCAACATATAAAGTTCTTTAAAATGTTTTATGAAAAAATATTTAACATAAATATTTTGAAAATAGTCTGTTTTGTTTTTATAATATTTTTGTGTGTTTTGTTTTCATTTCAAATTTCATGTCTAATTTTATTGAACGTGTTATCAATTTTTCGAACTTCTTTACCAGCTCTTTTATAATTGTATGATATTTATGTAGAGGAAGACAAAATTATTTTTTCTCAAAATTTCAATTTTAATGGGCTTTATCGCAACATCCAACAGTTCGTCAAATAATGGAAAATTGCAGGAATTTTGAGAAAATATTTTTGCTTGTGTACTTTTTTTTTACAAAGTATTTTTAAATTGTAAAAAAATATATTTTTTGTCTCTTACTTGAAACGGTGAACCTTACCCTTTGCATTGAAAATTTGAATTTACGTCTTAAAAATGATTTTAGAAATTTTGTTTGACAATATTTTGCATGTTTTCCTACAATCACAATTTATTCATAAATTTGTATCTTCGGTACAAGATTTTGCACCATCCTCATCTCTAGTGCAAAAGATGCTTTTTAAAGTGCCCTAGAACCAGTGTTGGTATTATCGCGCTCTCGCGAGAAAATTTTTTCTCTCTCGAGTTCTCGCCGCGAGTCTCGAGCTGCCGAGAGAAACTCACCGATTGCCCGTTCTCTCCTCCGCTCGCGAACGGGCTTTCTCGCGAGCCAGAATTGCCCGTTCGCGAGAAGTTGAATGTGTTAGAAACGAACAAAAAACAACACAGCGATTGAAGTTACACCTCTATACCATCGCCTGGTCCGTATTCATAAGCCTGATAAACAAATTGCTAGCTTGGGGCGAACGGCTAGCACGAGGCGCTTGCGAGCGCTCGCGGCGAGAGCGAGAACGCGAACGAAAATGCGAGCGCGAGCGAGAAGAGAAAAGTACTACAAGTTCTCTCCCTCGTTCGCGAGCGAGAAATGCTTTCCTTCTTCTCGCTCGAATTCCAACAATGCCTATTGTTTTGATAATTCAAATTTTACTGATATAAAATGTAATTAAATAACGGGATTTTTTTCCATGTACCTTTATTTTACTGAAAATTCCAAATAATAACCTACAACTTTGCCCAAGACACAAAAATCGATAAGAAAATTCCCCACGCCCGCAAAATCATATGAATTCTTTTATGGAAAAATTAATGATGCAAAATTGTTTCTTTTGCCATAGGGAATGTGCATGGATAAAGTTTCATTCGAATAAAATAACAAAATCAAAAATCTCGTCAATATAAATGGAATTACTCTTCTGCTCGTTTATAAAAACATGTCCCATTGCACTATGAAAGTGAACAGTTTTTTTCCTGGTTCCCGTTGGCATGAACTCTGTTCACGTTTACGCGAACTCATTTTTTTGAGTGCATCAATTCGACCTTTTGACCACTTTCGACTTTTCATCCATTCGACCTAAATCATTCTTTAAAAAAATCTTTCAAACTCCATTCACACTCTTCCTCTCTCCCCCTTGCACAGAACCTTCGGCGCCAAGTGCTCCAAGTGCAGCCGCTCGATCGCCCCCTCGGACTGGGTACGGAAGGCCCGCGATCTGGTGTTCCACCTGGCGTGCTTTTCCTGTGACACGTGCGGCCGGCAGCTTTCGACGGGGGAGCAGTTTGCGCTGATCGACGACAAGGTCATGTGCAAGATCCACTACCAGGACACGGGCGACGAAGCTTCCAACTCCAGTGATGGTGAGTTTGGTTGGAGGGGTCTTTACGGGGTCTGACTATGGATCAATTTAGTGTAACTTTGAATGTTTTGTGTGGTAGATGGTTGCAGCACCGACGGCTTCAACAAGAACAAGTCCAAGCGGGTACGGACGACGTTCACCGAGGAGCAGCTTCACATCCTGCAGGCCAACTTCCAGATCGACAGCAACCCGGACGGGCAAGATCTGGAGCGGATAGCCCAGCTGACGGGACTCAGCAAAAGGGTCACCCAGGTGTGGTTCCAGAACTCGAGGGCGCGCCAGAAAAAGCACACCCACAGTAAGTGTTGACCAGCGTCAATTTGGTTCTGCTAGCTCAAGAAATGCCACCGTTTTCCCTTCGCAGTTCCACGAGACGTTCACGGTTCGGCGATGTTCAGCGCGCTGAGGCAGGATCTCAACAACAACAGCAACACGAGCCTCAGTGATAACGACAGTGGCATGGGCAAGCCACCGTCCATGTTCAATTCGCACGGTAAATTAAAGCATTGTAGTTAACTTTCTCGCTAAACCTAATCACAACCTTAACTTTGCAGTGAATCTGATCAATCTGATGGTGTAACATATGGGAATGCAATCATTGTTGCACCTGCCGCCGGGAGGAAGCAGTCCAATGCTTGATGATTGCTAGAAAGTGAGAGTCGTTTAACGAGATTGGTGGAAAATTGATTGAAAAAAATAAACCAAAGATTTGAAACTTGAACTGGGCGTAGGGGGAAGAGTGCGAGTGATTGGCAGCAGCAGCAATGTCGATGTCGAAATTTTAGTTGAATTTTATTATTTATCTGTTGTGAGCCGAATTTAGGAGAAGTACAGATTTTAAATTTGTGCTACGAATAAGCATTGATGTAAGTCGAAATATTGTTATAAAAAGATATTTGTGTACGTGTAAATATTCCAAGCTATTGAAGTCATTAAATCATGTAAATACAATTTGTTCACGGAAAATAGTTTTTGTTTCTTATCCGAAAAAATTAAGTCTTCATTTGTGTGATACACTAGATTGAATATCTTTCAATTCTCGGTAAGTAGTTCATAGAAATTGAAAGCTCAATAAGCTTTTTCTGAAAATTTGAGATGTATACAACACAAAAAAATGCTTACTTACTTTTTACTTTTTAACAGACCCTTTCCGATTTCGATAAAACTTTGTAGACATGTTACCTAACACTTATATAAGCCATTTTTGTGTATATTGAGCCAACTGCACTCGAGAATGACATTTGAGAGCGGCGTATTTAAAAAAAATCGTAATTTTGATATTGCTGTGTTCGAGAAATTGGAGGGTTTTCCGAAAAAAAATACACATAAAGAAAATAAAAACAGTCCACTGCTATGAGGTTTTTTGGATTTTCAAATTTAATAGTTAAATTTGAAGGTGAGTCCAAGACTTTTTGTATAAGCTTAATTAGATTGCTCATTCATTGACAAGACACTTTGAAAAGCTGTAACTCATCACCCAAAACCAAAATTATAAATAATTTTCTCAGATAATCAAAAAAAAAAAAAAAAAAACAGAAGTGAAAAGATTAACTATTTTTTAAAACTAATTAATTACCTGTTTTATCCATAAATTAGGCTTGAAATTGCTATTACTTGAAAATGATACAAATTGTAATGAACGATTAAATTGCAACAGCTGCGGGGTTCGTCACCTAATACATATCGAAGCATTTCAATGTCACAGCAAAAAATCCGATGGTAAAATCGCAAGCATAAGCATTAGAGTGTAACAAAAATGACTTTTTGGCGGGCATTCAGGGGTTTGTTCCGGTGGGCATACTGAGCCCAAATCCCAAATTTGAGCTTGATTGGACGTAACAGGAGCTGCCCTTCAATTTTAAATGGGATTTAACACGTAAAAAACTTTTTTTCAAAAATGTCTATTTTTGAGGCACTTTGGCCACCAATACGCCACCAAAAACATCACTGGCGTGTAGGCCAGATCCTTGCGCATCTTTTGGTATATATAACATTGAAGTTTGGAGCACCCTAAAGCTCGGTACAGACCTTCAAAGTCTGGCATTTTTTCGAAAAGTCGGCCAAAGTGCCTCAAAAATAGACATTTTTGAAAAAAAGTTTTTTACGTGTTAAATCCCATTTAAAATTGAAGGGCGGAGCGCCAGCTCCTGTTACGTCCAATCAAGCTCAAATTTGGGATTTGGGCTCAGTATGCCCACCGGAACAAACCCCTGAAAGCATGCACATCACCTTCGTCAAAAAAGACACTTAATATTACACGCTGCATGTACAATTTTTGTAAACACAAAAAAGTTGCAACCGACGGGACTCAAACCGTGCACCTACAGTAAGGACTGGCGCCTTAGCCCGCTCGGCCATCAGACCGGTGTAAAATGGAAAGGATAAACGTATATGTGAGCTTGACATTTCGGTCAAGTAGGTTTCCCATAGGGGAGATGGGGGCAAGACGGCCACCCTAAGGGAGAAGTCTCATAAAATTTACACAACAGATTATTTTGATCTCAAATTACGTACATATTGTTCTACTACTACACCCAGAACTGGGCACCGGCATACGAGAGGATAAAGAGCACAGTTCGGTAGTAAAATGGTACTGTGTGCGGACGGAGAGGATAAATCCCGAAATTACCGATAGTACTTTACTCATGGGTTCATTTTCTAAAAGAGTTCATCTATCAAAAAAAAAAAGTACCGGTACCGAGACTCGAACCCAAGACCTTCGGCTTTTTGATCCGTGCCTTTGCCGTATGGGCCACCATGGTTCGGTGACTAAGGGGCGGTCATTTGTCCATATAAGCCACTCAATAGAATGAACTGTTCCAATGAACGAATGAACACGCGAGAGGACTTTACTCACGCAAAATAGTACTTTCCTCACGTTTCTTTTCGGGAGGACTATCCCATCGGTCTTTAACTTTGGGTGTAGTCCATTATAGAAATGACATACATTAGTTGGTCTAAAAACCAATTTTCAATACTTTTCAGCAATTTAAAAAAAAATAATTGAAATCGTATATATATGAAATACGCGGGGTAAGACGGCCACCCATGTGGGGTAAGACGGTCAGTGCTATAAATTAACTTAATAACTTTGCTAAATCCACCCAAATACCTACATGGTTGGTTGAACAGACTTCTCTGAACATCATAACTATTTTGGTTGAAAAAATCAAGTTTCAAATGTGAAGAAAAATGCAGTTTAAAAAAATTCATATTTTGGCTCAGTGAATTTCATATTATTGCGACCACATTTTATGAAAAACTGTGAATTTTTACTACAAAACAAACACAATTTGATGCAAAATAATTAGTTTGTGTATTTCGATTAGAATAAGTAAATCAAAATTATGTAAACAATATTAAATTAGCGATTTTTATGAAAAGTTTGATAGGATTTCATACTATTCAATGAGTTTTGCTATATCACAGTAAAGAATGTTGTCGAAACGGTAGTTAACAGCATTTTGATTAAAAATTGATAGTTTTATTGAAAATGCTTTTCCTTATCTACAAATATGTCTTAATAGTCAAAAACCGTCAAAAATATAACCTATATCAAATAAAATTTACAAATTACGGGTGGCCGTCTTGCCCCCAAATAAATTATTTTTTAAAACATTTTTTGCAAATAGCTCATCGCATTTTTTAAACTTTTCCGAGGGACATAATCTAGGGAAAACTTCAATTTAACATGAAAAAATATTTGAAGACAGGAAAACATATTGTTATCAAACAAAAATGCCTAAGTTGTTATTCATGAAAATTACATCCAGTTTCAAGTTCAAAAATTATTTGTTTATTTTGAGCTATTTTTATACTATTTCAAACAATATTTTTGGCAAAGGTGACTCCATATGCATTATTTAGCATGAGGAACAGTATTGCTAAACATTGTAGTAATATTCATTAGTATACTTATTAAAACAGTGGGGTGGCCGTCTTACCCCGCCTGGCCGTCTTACCCCCAGCTCCCCTACTGATGGGCTACATATTTCAGGGTGTTATATTACACAGAATTTCATAAAATAATGCAAAATTTATTTTACACCCAAGCCTTTTACACGCAGCTGGATTACTACTTTATTAGCTGTGATAGTTCATAAATCAAGATTTTGTAAAAAATATGTTTTTGTAAATAAAAAGTTTGTTCCGAAATCTGTGAAAGGTTTTTTTACATGTACCATTTTTTCCTGAATACTTCTCATCAGTGTTGTAAATTAGTGATTGAAAAAACAACTACCGTAAACTGGGGTGACTTTGATAGCCCGGGGTGACATTGTTAGAAATTTGATTTGGCCACTAATGTTGATACATCCAATGTAACAGTCTCATTTTTGCATATATGTTCGATAATAAGCTATCCCTTAATGCTTACATACTCAAAATTCTCAAACATGTTTAGATATTAATTTGACGGTCATTTGAAAAACCTATCAAAGTCACCCCAGTTTACGGTATCATTTGATGATTCCTGCACCAACATATCAGAAGGTATAGGAACCGTTACTATAGCTTGTGAAATCTCTTCTTTTATCTCGTGATTGACAGCCAGGAGCCCTCATCAATACCTACAACTTTGTCGAAGACACCAAATCGATTTAACAAATTCTTTAAAAGATAAGTTCGAAAAACTTTTGAAGCGATAGTTCCCGTAGTATTGAAGAAACTAAAATGTGTGTTACAGAAATCTGGGTTCAAAAGCTATGGTTGATGTGTACCGTTAAAGTTAATCATTGATATATTCTCGTATTGTTTCGTATAGCATAGTTTTTTTTGCACAAAATGATGGACTTGTAAACTCACAAATCAAATTGAATTAATATTTGTAATTCATTATCAAAATTCTAGATTAAAATGTATACCATAAAACCTGAATTCGGAGAAATCCCATCGAAGGCAATGTTTCAACTTGAAAAGTTTGATTGCAAAAGGACCTCCTTAAAGTCTTTATCCTGCACCACGGGACTTTTGTTCAGTACTCAAGTACGTTTTGCTCACTGTGTTGTACCCGTTGTGAGTAAAATCCACAAAATCCAGCAACAGAAAAAAAATAGCTGAGGAAAAAGGAACAGATTATGACGGCTTACGTCTAGCCAGGATGGTTTGATTCCCGAGAACTTCCGCTTTGTGACGTCTGCGGCGCAGCTGAGTGGAATGCCAAATCGTTGTCGGTTCCTTCCAGGTAGGAGCTGTGTAGATGATTTTGAATTGCAAAAAGGGACTATTCCACTGGAGACATGCTTTCAATTGCATAATTACGCTCCATTCATATGGTAATAACGGGAATGAGAGGAATTGGTTTTGCGAGCTGGATAAAAGTGGAACATTTTTGTTTAAAATTTTGATTTGGGATTTAGGAAAATAATTAATATGTGTACTTTTTTATGATTCCAAATGCAAATACAGACCGCTGTATCGCTTGGTTGCATTCGTCCCGTAATCCAACAAATCGCTGGAATGATGCCAGATGTACAACTTGTTCGTTTGTCCGAATTACGCCAACTAAACAAGATTATCGTTCGGCGCGCTTAAACTTGTGGAAATCGGAAACTTTCCCGAAAACAGAAAACAACCCTCCCCCAAAACAGCACACCCGAAAACTGCGAACCGAGAGGCGTGAAAGGCGTCACAAGTTTGAGCATTCAAACAATCATTATTGTTTGTTTGTTTGCCGATTTACTTTTTCGCTTCGAAACATACTTTTTCCGCACTTTTCGCTGGGTTTTCCTGGGCTGCAAATCAAATAAAATAAATACCCACAACATGAAAAGACACAAACAGGAACAGCAGAAAATGCACGCACCCTCATCGCTGTTTTTGTGCGGGGGAGGATTGATTCCACGTGGCGACAGCAGCACAAGAACGAACGATTTATATTCACCTAATTTAATTACCAATTTGGTCCCTTTCTCATCGAAGCACATCGGGCTTGGAAATTTGCTTGGAATGGCTCATAGAAGAGTGAAGGGTACGTGCCTGGCATACTTCCAGCATCGACTGCCGAGTGACGACAGGATCTGACGCTTCTGTGGAAAGGATTCTGAAATTCGGCAAATTCTGAAATGCGGGTGGTTCGATGCTGGATGGGATGGGATTAAACAATTCCCTTGTTGGTGATGTGTGCTTAAGTGATGTCTAGGGGATAGAATGGAATGAATACTCTAGTTTGATTTTGGATCAGAGATGTTGGATTTATGTTAACATTGCTAAATCGTTGGTTTTCGAGAAAATCAGCAGATGAAAATTCTTAAAAATATAAACTCATGGAAAATAATATTATATATGATATTAACACTTGTAGCACCAACGGGGTCAAAACTTACGCGAAGCACCAAGGGGTCAAAAAAGTTGGAAGGCAACTTCATTCGGCTATATCTAGGCGAAAACTGAACCGATTTGGATTATTCTTGTTGCATTCGATCCGGAAGGATGTCAAGAATCACCTACAACAAGGTAGATCCAAAACAGATGTGTCTACCCTAAGTTACAATGAAAAAGGCATTTCCAACTTTTTTCCAAAGGTTCAAGAGCTGGTGAAGTTGCATTTCCAACTTTTTTGACCCCGTTGGGGCTACAAGTGTTATATATGAGGAGCAAGCAAGAGAAATTCCAGCCCAAAACAGGATTTTTTTAGGTACTTTTTTCTCGACCCTCTCCGATTTCAATGAAACTTTGTAGACATGTTATCCTACGCTTATCTAAGCAATTTTTGTGTATATGGAGCCTGTTACACTCGATAATGACATTTGAGAAGGGCGTAAGTGTTTTAAATATTTTTGTATTTCGTAATTTAAATATTGCTGTACCTCGAAGCCGTTGCATCGTATCAAAAAGTGGACAAAGACAAACTTGTAGGAAGTTATAGACGGGCTTTTTGAAAAAAAAATCACTGAAAGAAAAATGCTGGCCAGTTCTATGATATTTTTCAATTTTTATGTTTAAAAGTTAAATATTAAAGGGATGTCACGATTTTTTTTCGTTCAAAATTTTTGTGAAAACAGCCTAAAATGTGACAAAAAGGCTCACAAAAAATGCAGGATGGAGCAACTCACCTTAAAAAATACAAAAATCATTTACTGAAACTGTTTTTTTCAAAAGTGCTCTAAACATCGAAATTTTCAAAAACCGAACACGAGAGTCGATTCTCCAGACAATTTTACATATAAGTCTCCATATTGACCATTGTCCTAAGTCTAATCCTTGTGAAGTTACAGAGGTTTTAAAAATTAAAATGTTGAAAAAATAAGTTTTTGGATGGTTTTTGGCCATTTCTATACGACAGACTTGATTTTTTAGTCTCGAAAATATTTTTGCCGGAAAGCTCGTCCAATTTCCCATAAGTTTGTCTTTGACCACATTTTAATTGGATGTATGGGCTTACAGATATAAGCTAATTACATTGCTCATAACTGAAAATAGAATATTTTTTTCAGTGTGGTAGAAACCTGGATAGTAAATAAGCTTACGTAAATATTTAAACGAGTCAAATTAAAAAGCTGTCAAAGACAAACTTATGGGAAATTGGACGAGCTTTCCGGTAAAAATATTCACGAGACTGAAAAATCAAGTCTGTCATATAGAAATTGCCAAAAACCACTAAAAAACCTATTTTTTCAACATTTTTATTTTTAAAACCGCTGTATCTTCACAAGGATTGGACTTAGGACAATGGTCAATATGGAGACTTTTATGTAAAATTGTCTGGGAAATCGATTCCCACTATCGGTTTTTGAAAATTTTGACGTTTAGACCACTTTTCAAAAAAACAGTTTTAGTAAATGATTTTTGTATTTTTTTAGGAGAGACATACCATCCTGCATTTTTCGTGAGTCTTTTTGTCACATTTTAGGCTATTTCCACAAAAAATTAAAGCGAAAAAAATCGTGACATCACCTTAAAATTTAACTTTTAAACTTAAAAATTGAAAAATCTCATAGAATTGGCGTGTATTTTTCTTTCAGTGTATTTTTTTCAAAAAGCCCGTCTAATTTCCTACAAGTTTGTCTTTGACCACTTTTTGATACGATGTAACGGCTCAGAGATACAGCAATATTTAAATTACAAAATACAAAAATATTTAAAACCCTTACGCCCTTCTCAAATGTCATTATCGAGTGCAACTGGCTCCATATACACAAAAATGGCTTACATAGGCCTAGGATAACATATCCAAAAAGTTTCATGGAAATCGGAGAGGGTCGGGTACAAAAGTACCAGAAAAAATCCTGATTTGAGCTGGAATTGCTCAGATACTAAAATGCCAGTAACAAAAATCTTGGTGCAAAAGCTCTGGTTGATGTGCACTGTTGAATATAAAACTGTAACGAAAAAATCGTATTCGATTTCAAAAAAAAAATGTCAAAAATTTCCATGACCTTATCTTCTATTTCGGAGAAATAATCACCTTTTTAGTCCCCTAAAACCTAAAATATTTGTTTTCAGTGACAAAAAGTAATAAATAGTAAAAGTCTTGTTTTGAAAAACTCATTGTTTAATTGAAATCTCAAAAAACATTGGGGAATTTTTGTGGTAAATCTCTTTTTTTGGCAAAACATTTGCAAAAAAACAACAGGTTCTAAACATACCAATCTCCCAAGAGTAACATTCAATTGATTGCTAATGAAACGCACTTCTTTGCGGGTAAGTGTTTCAATTATCACACACTTATCGGCTTGTTTAACAACTCCCTCGGGGCCAAAAAAAACGAGCTCAAGAAAATTCAACCCTCCAGTGCAACGTGTAAAGGGGGAAAAAGTACGTTTAACCATTTTTCCCTGCCAAAGAGTGACGAGACTAGAGCTGCAGTACAAATGGCTCGCAGCTTGTTAAAATGCTTTCCAGCACTCACTCTTCAACAGCAGCAGCAGCAGTAGTTATCGGTTAGAGAGGTGTAAATTGCACGCAGTTTGTTGCTTCGTGCGTGTAACCTGAACTCGATGCATAAAAGCACGGAAAGTTTTATTTACAGTGAATTTAATGTAGTTCATGCTTTATTTTGATGTAGTTATACGTTAGACTGAATCGATTTTTTGATAACTTAACTTGTTTTTTTGATTTTGTTGTATTTAAATGTGTTGTGAGATTGGAATTGAAATTTTATGCTTTCTTATATTAAAAGATTTGTCATTGCATTATATTTCCGTGCCATTCCCAATAAACAAATGATCAATTTCAGCTCCGGGTGTGTTTGTGCTGTGTGTTGCCTGCCAGTTAGCATTGCCTCAGGTGATCATCGATTTATAACCCGATGATGGTGGAAGAGTGCTGGGTATTCGTAAAGGTTGCTGGCACGTCTCGTATTTCAAAGAGCTGTCCTCCCCCACACCCTATCGCCCAAGTCCAGCCCGCAACATCTGAAGCCTCGTAGAACGTTAGAGATGTCTCTGTCTGCCGGTGGTGAAGTTGCTCTAATAAAGACATTAAAGTGAATGGTGGTGGTGGCGAATCGATTTGAACGCGGCCACACGAACGGCGACAGAAGGTGGCAGAAGGCAACAGTCACTAGCGGGTTCACCCCCTTTGTTGCTGCTGCTAAGTGAGGAGGGTGGGTGTTGATGATGTTGATGAATAACAATCAACTGTCCTAAGGTAGGGAGAGGGACATTTGGTGCGCTTCCGGAAACTGGTAGACAATTGCTACCGTTTTTTTTGTGTGTTGAAGCTTAAAGGATTATAAAGCTGTATTAGGGGTGATTTAGGCTCTTAAATATTTATTTAAGAAATTTCTTTTAGTTTGATTCATTCTATTCCTTTTTTATAGAAACTAAAATCTGTTACGTTTTAAAGCTTCTAATTGCCATTTGTTTTGTTAAATAAGGAATTTTATACATCATAGAAAAACATTCGAAGAAATAAAAAAAGGTATCGATAAAATGCATAATAAAATTAAAAATCATGATGACCATCACATCATATTTTATCTAATACCTCTAAGTCTTGACTAGATTAGACTTCAAGTCTTCTGTAATTTGGGGACGCTTTACCTAAATATGATCTTAAGAATATTAAAATATCTAGACTTGATAGGGTTTAGTGAGCAAGTGTAAACAATGAGTGTATCCAGCTTACTCTGACGAACATTGACATACACTGAAATACAAAAAGTACCAAATTCCTAAATTCTAGGAATTTTGGCTCCTTTCCTTATTTAGTACTTTGGTTTTTTGGAGTGTAGGGTGTGAGCGGAATTTACGTAATGTCTATACATTTGACTTACCAAAATAAGTCCAGTTGTTAATAAAACCTTAATTTTAAGGTTTGACTATCCCATGTTTTATTTTGTTTGTATTCGAATCAAGGAAATTCGGATAATCCAAATCTTAGATAATCACGTCAAAAACGCATGTATTGATGTTTTTCTTCTGGAGGCACAAACTGGACCTCAGTTCGTCACTGCAAGTTGTAATGAATTATTTACGCTTTTGCTAAACTTTATAAGGGCACTTTTTTTAATTCATTGAAAACAAAGTTGTAGAGTAGAAAATATCGTGAATATCTACATGAGATATATTTTGAAAAATAACATTAAACCCGCATTTTTGTTATAATTATTCAAAATGTGAACATTTTAACGGCCTGCTTTTTCTGAAGAGAGGTTTACAACATTAAATTCCCCATTTTTTGCTGAAACAGTATAATGTTTTGAACCTTTTGCAGCATTTGCTTTTTTTTCATTTTAACCCTATTTTCAATTATTTTAACATGCTTTGAATCTTGCACATTTTTGTCACAAAAACAACCAATGCATCTGAAATAAAACACTGTCAACAACATTTTCAGAATGTATATTAGTCGTGTCTGTTTCCGAATATCTCAGTTTGAATTTGACGGTTTTTAAACGATTTCTTTTCCAATTTCTTGCAAAATGATGGTGATCAAAAGTTAGTTTTCGGCTTTTTCATGGCTTTTTTTATTGATTTTTAGGATTTAATCTATTCTGTACAAAGAAAATATCGACTTCAAAAATGACTAAATATCAGGGAAATTACTTTATTAGAATAAGTAACACTCAACTACTACAAGTAACTACTCAAAATTTTAATTCCAAATTATTTTGGGCAAAAAATGTTTTTTAATTTTTTTTTCATATTTCTTACTGTCAGTGATCATAATAATTTATTATTTATCAAAGTTTCTGAAAAAAATCCTCAAATAGAAACATAACGTGTACATCACGATGACACATTCAGTCCAGCTGTTAATATTTTTCAATGTATTATGCTCTCTTTTAAAAATTATTTAAAAAATCAGTATGCAAACAATTGTTTTTATGAAACTCCAATAAAATAAGAAGCGCAATTAATTTAAAAAAAAAATGAAAGGAAATTTTAAGTTTGTTTGAGTTTATTTGAAAGTACCTACTTTGAATGAAGGTGCTTATAAGACGTACAATACAAATCTAGAGTTTTTTTTAAAAGGTCCTATAAACTATTGTCTTTCATATGTTTATAGGACCTATTAAAAAAAACTCTGGACATATTTATATTACTTTCACCCAGTCGACCTAGTTTCAGTGTCAACGGTTAAAAATATTGAAATATGGGTAATAAAAATCACTTAACTAGACTCAAAGCCTCACCAAAATCTTTGAAAATATTAGCAAATTGCTTTTAAAATTGTTAAGATTAGATTCCTGTATTTCTCTCTTGATTTTTCTTCTTTCAAAACACGACCAGGCTTTTATAATTTTGTACAAAATTCTTCTTTTTGAAATTAGTTCTGGATTAACCTCTAATTTAGGTGAAACATAATATTTATATTTTCAACGGAGTTCCGAGTTGAAGAAATACGGCAAGTTATGAAAAAAAAAACATATTTTGAAACGAGTTGAATACATTTTTTTCGATTCCGGGAAACACCCATTTCCAGTGAGATTTTTGTTTTACCTCTCGAATGTTATTTGCCGTCAAGCTTCAAAAAGTATTACTTTTTGATACAAGTAATGAAATTTGAAGTTTTACGCACTAGGGTAGTGGTTTTTGATCTTTAACTTTTATTTTTGTATTTTTTCACCAGCATTATAATTAGCTTTTTTTTGTATTTTACGTCATTCTATAATTAACCAACATATGAGATTTATTCGATTTTTACTGCCAGAGGTATTCAATTGTTTTGTGATGTTTTTTTGTTGTTTGATTGCAGGTGACTTTTATTTGACATTTGAATGCAATTTTGCCAACATGAAACTTCAATCTCCAAAAGTTATACTAATAAGTAGTCAAATTATATAAAATCCTTACATCAATTAAAAAAGCATTATATCTTTAGTTAAATGAAGTTTATATTGAAAGTGACAACAATAAGTTTTCAATTAACCCTCTACTGCCCAAATTTATTATTCAAAATTTTATGTTGAGCAACTTTTGTTCTACGAAAAATATTACTTTTCATGTTTTATGTTTTTCTTGTTTTATTTTTAGTGTTTGCATTTATATTGTATAGTCTATGTCTATTTCTGATAGTATGTCGCTTATACTACCACCTCCTATCATTACCTTTTGTCTATTAAGTTTTTTCATGTTTTTTTCCAGCCACTTTTCCATTTTTTTGAATGTTTTCACATTTTTTACTTTAGATTGAAACCATTATCATTGAGCATGAGCATGAGCATGAGTAGAGGGTGACGGTTCTCGAGATTTTCAATTTCCCGGGAATCGAGAGTTGAATTTGGCCATTTCCCGGGAATTCCCGGGACCCGGGAGTTTCTTTGACTATGCTAATAGTGCCATAATGAAAAGTTATTAATTTTTTTTTTTAAATAAATTCAGTTACAATTAATTCATACTAATTCTATGAAACGTTAAGTAGCCCCATTATTTTGAGGAACTGTACTGCCCATATTCGCATGAATGTCCCATATGCAAAAACAGCAAGCTGAGAAAACCGCAAATCAAGTTTGTCCCACACATAAGGTTACGTGTTAAGTTTACACGAAAAAACTGGAATTCCCCCTGATTTCTAGAACAAAGTACTGGATGTTATGGGCTTTTCTGAAAGAGCACACGATTTTGAACCAAACTGCATCATTAGCTCAAAAGTGATGAAAATGCATATGGGACATTTATGCGAACAGGGGCAGTATATAAAACCTTTTGATTTTTTTCTGAATCTGCAAATACAAAATCGTTTCTTGAGCTTTTTAAGACTCAAAATTGTAGTTTAAAATATTTACGAATCTTAATTCGCACTGAGTGATTTTTCAAAAGTTGCACAAAGTTGTTATTAGATTTTTGTAAACAAAAAATAACTAATATAGTTAATATATAATTTCCCAGTATCGGGAATTTTGCAATATGATAAACAACGACTTAAAACAACAAATTAAACTGTTTTTTTTTTGTAATTTTTAAGGTCAACTGTAAATATTCATTGAAGAAATATTTACAGTTATCAGAAAAGTCCATTCGTTCACAAAAAAACTAGATTATGAGGATTGCTATACTCGAGAGAAGATATGGGAATTGAACTTAACTTGAAAAAAAAAATCCCTCTAAGAAATAATAAAGAAAATATTTGAAAACTGTAACGGCTAAATATTTTTTAAGGTAAATTTTGAGGTCCAATTTTTTTTTGGAATCTCTCTATTAAAGTTTTTGGAATTTTTGAAAAGTTAAAATTTACACTTTCTGAATAAGAAGATTAGAGAAGCATTGGTTTGTTCGAACTTGAACATCGAACATTGAACATTCAATGTTCAAAACAATTTTGAATTTTTCAAATGTTTTTCTGATTAGTTTATATAATTTTGCTTCAATATTTATGAGTTACAAATTTCCCGGGAGTCTCGACCGAATTTCCCGGGAATCGAGAGGTCCAAAAATGGTCGATTTCCCGGGAAAATTTTCCCGGGAATTCCCGCTCGTCACCCTCTAAGCATGAGAGATCACCCATGGTTGCCCCTCCGTTGCTGAACAGAACCGTAATATCCTTTCAGCACTACTGATTATATGCTTCGACGATCTAGTGGTGTTTCCCTTATCAACAGCATGTATGAATGCGCTGAAAAGATAAAACACCATGATTGCTAAAGCTAGATCAGTTGCGAATAGGTAACAGTCATTGGCCACCAACGGCGCCCGCCATGTCAGTTTGTAGATCTCGATTTTAAGGGACGGGAATGTTAGTTAGCGCAGGTTGCTACTAGGGCAGCTGATTTACTCTGTGCTTACACCTCACAAGCGCCAGGAACCTGAAAATGTGTTAGTAGGATAGGGTGTTTGGTCAGGATTCATCATAGAAGATGATGATGCGACCCAAAATCATAGTGTTTGTTGAAAGGTATTATGTTTTATTCTCAAGGCAAGCAATCGGATGCTGCGGATGAGACATTCCCAGTTTATCGGCTGTTAACTTTTAATTGAAATGGTTTAATCTTAGACAGCCGGCTGTGGAAAGATAGAACCAAAATTGTTGGTAATTACATGATGAAGGATTTAACAGTCTGACTTTTTAATTGAGATGTTTTTACGAGTTTTACATGATTCATGTTTAGTGGGGTACTGATTAACGAAGCGAACGACGAGTTACGATGTTTATCGAGCTGAAATGGTATGATAAGGTTTTGTTGTTATTGCACACCGACGACGAACGCGAAAAAACCCTGCGACCCGACGGAAAGGCATCGCAAATCGGACTGGCTCAATTGTCATCGATGACAACCAGAGCCAGCCGCACCTTTACACACAAACACGCACGCAAAAAAAAAAACGAAAAACACACCGACGACGAACGCGAAAAAAACACGACCCGACGGAAAGGCATCGCAATTCAAACTGAGGAAATGAAGAGAAAGAAGATAACATAAAAAAATAAAACCCAATCACCTAAAACCTAATCACATAAAACCAATCACCCCATGCACACAAAGAGCGACACAAAAGAGACGAAAATTATCACGAAAAAACAGGACTGCGCGTCCCCAGAAGCACTGCACTTTTGATCTTTAGATTGAAACCATTATCATTGAAATTATTTAAAAATGCTTAGAGCTTAGTCTGGGTCCATACACCCAGAACTGGGTATCAGCATACGAGAGGATAAAGAGCACGATTCGGTAGTAAAATGGTACTGTGTGCGGATGGAGAGGATAAATCCCGAAATTACCGAGAGTACTTTACTCATGGTTTATCTTCAAAAAAAGTTCATCTATCAAAAAAAAAAAGTACCGGTACCGAAACTCGAACCCAAGACCTTAGGCATAATGAACCGTGCCTTTGCCGTATGGGCCACCATGGTTCGGTAACTAAGTGGCGGTCATTTGTCCATATAAGCCACTTAATAGGATGAACTGTTCCGCCTAGAGGTGAAGTTGGGTTGTAGAGGGTTAACGTTTCGGAAGATTACCATAGATTTTGAATAGTTTGATGAAGAAAAATATAAGTGTCTCAATTTTACCCATTGGCTAAAAAGAGCGGGAAACAATGAGAAAGCTAAGTTGCATTGATATAACTTCTAAACGATTAACTGATTCTGAGTGTGTCAATAATTAAGTAATGGTATTAACCATAAATGACTAAAATAATTCAAAAATGCTTGAAAAAATATTGTTTCGCTAGAATTGAGATTTTGAAATGCTCAGGTGATATTTGTCACGTGTTATTGTTAAATTTCAATTTCCAATATATTTTTTTTTTCATAACTCATTGAAGGTATGAGTTGTGGTTAAAAGTGTCTGCATTTCTCCAAACTACTAAACCAAGTTTAATTTGTACAATTGTAACATAAATCAAACTCTCCAAAACCAATTGCTCTATGACGAATGGCTCCATGGTGGCAAACATTGCGTACCATCCATCCAACCATTTGAATTGCATTTAAATCCGTAACAAACCGCCGTTCCCAACCGCAGGTCATATTTCAAAACATGATTGAAAAATTCCAAACACTCGCGCGCGACTGCTGTACATGAATCCAACAATTACACAAATTTCCCTTCTACTTTTCCATGGATACTTTTTAAAGGGAGAAAAATTCGTTACGCTCATCCATCGCCCGTCTCGAGGGTCTCTGCACGATAGTTGAAACTGGAAACAAAAAAAAAACACAACAAGCACTTTAGACCACATACATTGTATCCATTCAGCACACTCGGAAGCCAAGCACTGAGCTGTAGTCTGTCGGATTCAACATGGAAGCAGAAGAAAAAACAAACAAGTTTACACACGAGACCCGGTTCAAAAAGCATAACTTTTACCCCCTTTGCAGACTTAAACGGCACAGACAGAGGACTCAACGGTGGTAGCAGACGCGCGGATAGTTGTGAAATCGAGACTCCAGAAAGTTAAGGGAAAAGGGCAGGCAGGCAAACTCTGAAAAGAGGGACGAAACGGCGGTGCAATAAAATCGCAAGTCAGGGAGGGGTGAACTGAACACTCACCAAACAGAAGGGACTCGACACTCGGAACACAGAACCAGAAGGCAAAGGGAGCGTACGCGCAGACGAAAATTCAGGAGGGTAACAAAGCAAAAGGGAAAAACCCAGAGTCAACTTGGGAGAGGAAACAGAAAAAGAGAGGCAGAGCGAGCATAAACCGAAGGGGCGTGTTATGTTGGCAATGTGCAAGGTGAGGTGATCATCTCGAGAGTTATGTACAACGCGCGGAGCTTCGAGAGCATCCAACACACATAGAGTATGGGACAGAATTCGGAGAGATCAGGTTGAGCAGGACGGCTGGCAGCATCGCGACTTCAGTCAAGCTTTGGGGTCCGTCGAGAGAACACGCACGGTTACGGGAAGACAAGAAAAAAACAACGCTGGTGAAGTGACGACTGCTTGGAGAGGTACCTGAGCACGCAGAGGAACTGCTGGAAGAAGATTCCCGGGGTGGCTAAAGTGAACAGATGTGCTGCTGACCCGTTAGTTGAAGTGTGGAGGCCAGCTAGGAAGGTTGATAGGTTGTTGAAAAGTAAGGAAGGAAGAGCTGCTGGGCCTACGGTTTGAAGTGTGTGTGTTTTGGGATTCGAAGATCTGTGCGGGATATCAGTGCGAGAAAAGGCATATAATACAGTCAAGTGTGACAACTTTGTGGATACGGCAGTCGGATACTTGGAGTGAACGCTGGTGGAAAAAAAAACTCTAACTTTGAAGGAGTTTGCTGAGGGAAAGTTGGTGGAAACTTACAGCACTTAGGACAATTTAAAATGAAGGTAAGCAAAGATTACATTGTTACAAAAATTCCTTTTTCTATATTTTGGAAAAAAGTGAATTTGATACTTCCAGAACGCTCATCTGCTTTTTGAGTTTTCATGTCATCATAAGCTGGTGATTATCTAAATGCAGAACTGAATCAGAATCGATTCGGAAAATGTTGTTGTATTTATTTTCAACTTTCAATTTATTTACCTATTTTGGTAGAAGAATCTTCAATCTAAACCAAAATGAAAAAGTTTCATCATTAAACTAAAAATTAACATTACAATCTGGATTTTTTTTTTAAACTGCAAAGGATATGTAATTTTTTGAGTAATCTACTACAAATGTGTCAAATTCTTTGTATACATTTTTGAAAAATAATAATGGAGATAAAACTGCATAACTTTGCTATCTTCCCAAATTATAAGTCATTTTGAAATTTGATTGTTAAAACCGATAGTTTGCGGAATTCTTGCAGTTTTTTGTCAGTGGATAATTTATGAGCAATATAAAATTAAGCTAAACTTGTAAAATCGATTGAAATTGATTAGCATTAAATTGCATTACGTTTATTTATGAATTTCTAAAAGATGAAGGTTTTCTAATCTTTTTTCAAATATGGGACCACAAAGGAAGGAAATAAAAAGTCATAACAAATATTTTCTTGAATTCATAGATAGTTGGCACAATATGTGACAGCAGCATGACTTAAAAAATGAATAAAGCATTTGTGAAACTTTTTTTTTCTTTTAGTTTGGATATCAGGCTTGACATCTGAAGCACAGTTTTTATTTTATTTGCCCCCCTCCCCTCGACTTGGCATGAGAGACAAAAACTTTAAATACAATTTGTACCGTCATCTGGGGCAAATCAGGACACCAAGGGCGAATGGGAACAACTGTTAAACCCTTGTTACTGCCCAATATTTGGATTTTTCCTTATTGGTTTCGGATAGAACAGACATAGATTCACAAAATTAGTGCATCGATTTTCAAATTCCATGTTTTTAAATGCTCTAAATCCTGTTGTCCCTATTCAGACTGTAGTCTGTACAAGCCTTTTTTTTAAACATAACTTGCGGCCTTTTGGACAACCATTTGTAAAATCTTGTTTAAAGTTTTTTTTTCCGTTTTAATGTGGAATTCATATTCGACAACTTCAAATATTAAATGCAGTGGGTGCAACTTATCGTCCAGAGTAAAAAAAGTGTTTTTAACGTTTTTCTTATAACTCATCACTGCATTGACTGAAACGTATTAATTTTAAAACTCTGACAGATTAACATTCTACATAAACCAGTGCAAATTGAAGCATGTTGAAAAATGGTGTTGTTTTCGAGAAAAGTGACAACACATGTTTTCAATTCAAAACAAAATTGTATTAAAATAAAAGTGTTATCAACTGAAATCAACTTAAAATAGATTAAATTAATTTATATAATTTCTTTTAAATCATTTCAAATGTTTTAAAAAATTTTGGAATATTTTATACAGTACCATAGAAAAAGCCGCCTTTTGAATGATATTTTATTGGGCTCGATGTAAATTGAGATAGAACCGTTTCTGCTTTGAAATAAATCAAGTTGTTTTATGCAAAGTTTTGATTGTTTCAAAATTCAATCCCATACTTAAAAATGAGTTATAAACTGCCTAGCATACGCACATCAATTTTGTGCAAACAATTTAATGTAGCTTTTCAATTGTACGTAACCGTAAGTGGTTTCAAGTAAGGTCATGCCCTTAAAAAATGTTAGTTTAGATTTTTTTCGATCCAATATGAACAAATCTCAGAATTTGGTAAAATGTTTATTTGTTGATTTTTTTTTAATCTGATTGACTTGAACATTGTCCCGCCCGTGTGGATCAATCGGACCGCGCACTGGCTCACAATCCAGAGGTTGCTGGTTCGAATCCCGCGGCGGGCGCTCTAAAATTCTTTGTGTAAATATGGGTATTCGGCGCCGTCGCTTCGTGCCATACTTTCAAACACTTAGGAGCCCAGGGCGGCGAAGTCCTTGTAGTTAAAAAGGAAGACACTAGTGGTTGGTACTAGCAATGGTGGCCGACAGCTATAAAGTCAACTTCGTTGACTTGAACGTTAACTTCGATTAAAATTTCAGTAGTAATTTTCTATTGCGTCTGTTTTTTTTTGTGCTAAAACTCACGGAACAAAAATATTTCAAAATAAATATTAAATATTTTTTTTTGAATATTTAAATTAGTAAATAATTTATTTTCTTTTAAATCAAAAGATTAAAAGAAATCAACATAGGATAACTGGAGCAATTGATTTATTCTGTTTCAAATCGACGCTATTGTGCTATCTTGTCACACGTCGCTTTTTGACGTTTGAGAAAAAATGCGTTTTAACGTTGACCTTTAATGAACAAAAAATGAATGTGAACAATAACAAACACATTTTATTTAATTGAATTTGGAAGCCGGAATCCCGAGTTGTAATTAAAAGTATTTACAGTAGTTGGGCATGTACGTGTGTCAAACTCGTTATAACTTGAAGTTGTTTTGCCCAGTTGTCGCACTTACTGCAATTTTCTGGCAGTGTGAAAATAGCGCGGCAAGATTGAATAGAATTTTTCTTTGTGAAGGACCTATAAACAAATTAGGTCTATTTTAAAGAAAATCTCTAGATTTGACGAGTGACAATAATGCACGGAGTTTTTCCGGTTTTTATTTTATATCTCAGGATTGAAATCGAATTTTGGGGATCTGAGCAGGTCAAGAGATGAGGCATTGTATGCTGCACAAAACAGCGTTCTCAACTCAATTTTTCAGAAAATACACGTGCGACAAGATAGCACAACAGCGATAAGATGTAGTTTTCCATTTGCAAAAAATGAATTAGTCAAATCTGAAAAATAAAAGGTAAGGCTTTTTTTTTAATCCTGTCACAAGATTTGTCAAACTTTCTTTTTATCAATATTACAAATATTTAAAAAAGATTTTGTCTCTTTTTTCAAAAAAAAAAAACTTCAAAATTTCAATAGAAATTCAAGTGCAATCAGCTGATATCAATTTAAAATGCATTCCCCAGCGCTTAGAATCATTTTTAACACGTCTAGGTTAATTCAAAAATCTCTGGAAATTTTTGAAAATTTTCGATGTGCAGTACCGTAATTTTTTTTTTTATGTTATAAATTTTATTTTCCTCAGATCTTATATTTTTGAAAACTAATGATTGCAAAACAATTGAACTAGTGTAAAATGCATTTTAAAACCCTTTTTTGATGTTAATGTTGAGATAATGGCTTGTTATATCAAATTTTTTTTTAAGGTTTTGTGGATTTCGGTGCATTCTGTTGATTTGAATTTAAATTGGCATCCAGATTTAATTTGATATCCTCGGCTTCTGTTTAATTGTGATATTGAAAACATTCCCTTTTCTGAATCATAATTGGTCATTTATTTACTAATTTCTTGTTATTTTCTCATTCTTCCTTCCAGACCGAGTTCAAATCCTGCGGCGGCTGCTCGGAGCAAATCACCGACCGGTACATCTTCGAGGTGAGCGGGTGCGCGTGGCACGGCGCCTGCCTCCGTTGCAGCGTCTGCTACTGTCCGCTCGAGCGGCAGGTTTCGTGCTACTTCAAGGACGGCGAGGTGTACTGCAAAACGGACTACATCAAGTGAGTTCAAGCTCTAGAACCTTGCGGAAACTTTCGTGTGACTAATATGAGGTTTTTTTGCATTTCCCGTTACAGAAAGTACAAAGCAGCTTGCACGAAATGTTCCCGCTCGATTTCGCCGTCGGACTGGGTTCGGAGGGCACGGGACTTTGTGTTCCATTTGGCGTGCTTTTCGTGTGACACGTGCAGTCGGCAGCTGTCCACGGGGGAACAGTTTGCGATCATCGACGACCGGGTGCTGTGTAAGGCGCACTACATGGAGCTGATTGACGACGGGACGACCTCCAGTGAGGATGGCTGTGACGTGGACGGGACTGGGAAGAACAAAACGAAGCGAATAAGGACGACCTTCACGGAGGAGCAGATACAGATTCTGCAGGCCAACTTCCAGATTGATAGCAATCCAGACGGACAGGACCTGGAGCGGATAGCACTGGCCACCGGGCTGAGCAAACGCGTGACCCAGGTGTGGTTCCAGAACTCGAGGGCACGCCAGAAGAAGCACGGTGAGCTAACCTCCCCAGTCATGATGGACTCCATGGCCATGGGACATGTCGATTCTAACCGCTTTGTGTCGTTTGCAGTCCCGCGGGGTCAGGAGCTGTTCAACGGTCTGCGGTCGGACATGAACAACAACAGCAGCAGCAACGACAGCCCCGGAGGAACTCCGATGGACGAGTGCGCAATGGCCAAGGCTTCAATCTTCAACCACCACGGGTTCATCAATTTGATGGTGTGACACGAGGCCGCCGCCGCCAGCAGCAACAGCAGCGGACATCATCACCATCCGACGACGATGAGTGGCCTTGAGCATCACCAGCAACAGCAGCAGCACGTTGGCTACTCCTGAGGATAGTTGACCACGCCGGAATGGACCACCTTTGGGAGGCCCTAGAGGTTCTGCAACGATCCGAGTGCACGTTAGCCCACCGAAGATTGCCAGCACGACAAGCTGGGAAGACGAAGGAAACCTGAACACGAGAGAGCCACACACCAGGGACATTTCGAAAGTTTGCATCGCGCAATACGAAGTTTGTACAGTTCTCACCGTTGGCATTCTTTATTTCACAGAGTTTCAAGTGATTTTTTCAGTTTGTTTCATGTGTAATGACTAGACAAATGGTGCTTAGCTTAGACGAATTTGAAAGCTTTCTCTCCGCAAAGAGGCTAATGTAAATTTTGTTTACTCGAATAAAGTATTACGTGCACACACTCACACTGATGTATGTATGATTCACTAGAGATCACTGGGGTTTGTTGCTTCTTTTTGAGTAGTTTAATATCACGCCAGAATGTTTGCCGTAGAGTCACAGATCATCATGACGCTGCCGTCCGTGTAGGCCACCTTTTTGGAGTTCTGAAAATTGAGATAAAAAGGAATTATTAATTCATTCAATAAATAATTTTGAAACAAAATATCAATAATGCACAAACGTATATCATTGTACTATTTTGTCAAAAATCCATCAATCATAATCACTTCTCTATTCTAAATGAGTCATTCTAGGCCAACTCACACAGCAGATGTCCCGACCCCTATTCGATTTCCGATTCCAAAAAAAAAAAACATATTTTTGATCGAAAAAAAAAAATACGAAAGTAGTGCTGCCGTTTTTCGTTACCCTACTGAAAAAAGTGGACTTGTCATTAGTGCGTCCATCCCGGGAATTCCCGGGACAGAAATCCCGGGATTTTTCCAAAACCGGGAATTCCCGATTCCCGGGATTTTTTATATTTTGTCCCGGGAATTCCCGAAATTGAAAACAAATCTAATTTTGGTTTGGAAATTCAGATTTGGTTGTGGAAATAGATGAATGGTTGAATACTTAGTAATCGATAAGAATTTTTGAGCATTAAATTTTGTATTCGGCATATATCAGCTTTAATTTTGCTTGTTAAGGAAAATTGCTGAAATTTTAGTTTACAGATCCGCAAAATGCCTTGTGCTATAAATATTTTCTATTTCATTTTATTTATTTAAAAAAAGTCTTGGTAGTATATTTTCGTATATTCATGACTTTAAACTTGAAAAAAACATATTTAATTATTTTTCATCAAAAACCGGCATCTGTAGCAAATCAGGACAAAGGTAAGGAATGAAGACAGCTGTTTAAGCAATTTTTTGCATAATGTTCTGATTGTTTTGATTGATTTTGGTTACAACAGGAATAGAAAAAAAACAAGTAGTACAACGATTTCCAAATTTTTTGCTCTAAAATATCCTGTAACTATTCAGACTGCAGTCTCGATTAACTCCAGTTGGCGGTAGTGACTTAAAGTTAATTTTTCAAATTTGTTTTAAATATAATACAAATAATTCTAGACTTATAGAAACTGTAACATTTAATGGCATATTTTTTTTTTTGTTTTGGTTTCTTTTTTTTTATACAGTTTAAAAAAAATTGTTTAAGCTTTTTCATAAAAATAAATAAAGAAAAGAAATATCTAAATAAGAAACTTATTAAATTTAAATAACGTCTGATTAAAAATTGTGTTTCATTTAAAATTCAAAGCACACCAAAGAAAGATTTTTTAAATGTATTTTAAATTATCTTAACAACTGCTGTTCTTGTTTAGATTGAAGTGTAGATTATCACAAATAACAGTATTAAGCTAATTCTATTGTTTTGGGCTTGAAAACATAACAAACATAATGAAACCAAATATTTTATGACTGCTTCAAATATATCCCGGGATCCCGGGAATTCCCGGGATTTGAAAAATATTTTTCCCGTTTCCCGGGAAATTCAAAACCCGGGAAAATTGGACGCCCTACTTGTCATTTTAGATTTTTAGTTAATGTTTTTTTTTCGAATTTTGGAGGGTTATTTTTTAGAGTGTAACAATATGCTACAAAGTTCTAGTCTAAGAGCAGACAATTTAAACAACAACATTATAAACATAAGGGGTTCGCTTGTAACCATCACTAGTCATTGCAATTCTTCAAAAAAAGATTGTCAAAAAAGTAGATAAAATGTTCTGTAAAAAGTGATAATTTGAATTTTTGTAGGATCCCGAGAAATAACGCAAAAGTGTAGCTCGCTATTCCCGTAAATTTCAAAATTTCGAAAATCGTCTCCCTCCAAGACCAACAACTGGCCATGAAACAGCCTTTACATTAAACATCAATTAGAAACTAACTTAATCCACCTATGTGGTTGGTGCCTTCCTCACTCTTTATTAAAAGATTTTCATAGATCTTTACAATTTAAGACTCGTTGGAAAGGTCTTTCGATCAACGATGGGTCGGATGACGGATCCGGACATAGTTTACATACAAATAAGTGAGATCCGGCTTCAAAAAAGTACATAAACATTCCTTAAGTGTTCACAACTTGTGACAGGGTTGCCAGATCTTCAATGTTTAGGACTCTTTGAAAAGGGGTGATTACCTATCCAACGATATATAACATGGCGACATTTGATACGATTTAAGTTCATTTATCTAACATCCGGGTATAGGCGAAAACACATAATCTTTGAACTGTTTATCGAAACTTAAATTTTGTTGAAACTCGATCTATGGGACCCTAAAGTGAGTTAAATGCTTCCGGTTTGATCTAAATCGGTCCAGCCAGTGCTGAGAAAACTGAGTGAAAATTTTGGAAACACACAGACACACAGACAATTTCCTGAGTCGATAGGTATACATGAAGGTGGGTCTACGAGCTTTATGTGAAAAGTTCATTTTTAAGGCCAGGATTATAGCCTTACCTCAGAGAGGAAGGCAAAATCCACTTTAAACCAATTGAAAGCATCGTTATGCTCAGAACAATTATTTTTTTCGTGGTTGTACTAGAGCGTCCAATTTCCCGTCCCGGGAAAAAAAATCCCGGGAATTCCCGGGATTTCCCAAAAAAAAATATTTCCCGTTTCCCGGGAAATTTGTAAATTTCCCGGGAATTCCCGAAATTCAAGCGGAAGTATACATTTTCTTAAATTTTTGGAACTATTTTTTTAAAATGCTCTGAAAAAATAATAAATTAACAAACTCAACATGATTTTGTTCAATTAAATGTATTGTTTGGTTTATGTATAATTAATCAGATTATCAGAAATTATGATATCAGAATTTTTTCTGATAATATTAATTTTTGAAGCAACTGGGAATAAATTTTGTTTTATGAGTATTAAATTACAGTGGACCCTCTCGTTGTCGATATTGAAGGGACCATCGAGAGAGGGAGTTATCAAATTATGGAACGGAAAATCAAAGCAATCTTCTTGAAGGGACCGCAAATTTTATTGACAGCTGGAGCAATATTGATATCGAGAAGATCGACAGCCAGAGAGTCCACTGTATTACAATCAGGTAAGCTTTTAACAGATTGATGTTATTTCATCAAAACAATATTAACTCCTTACCTCCAAATTAAAATTGAGATTTTTTTTTACGTTTTTGTTTACCATGATCAAATGAGATGAAAATCGAATTGGTGAATTAATTCAATTGGTTGAGTACCTAGTTCTAAAGAAATTAAAATTTTAAGTAAAAGAATTATGGAGCACTGGTGCAACTACAGGTGCTAGAGGGTTAAATGTGATAAAATAGAAGGCTTTTTGTGGAATGATGTTAATTCATCGTATAATTTAAATCAAGTTGCATAATAATACAAAAAAAAATCATTGAAAAATTACTTTCTATTGTTTGTTCTCAAAAAATGCAAAAATATATTCAAAGCTTGCTTCAAATATTTGAAAACATTGGGTTGTTTGGAGTAAAACCAACACTAAAAAGCTTTACCATTTGTTCAAGTTTGAAACCAATATTTCGTCAGCTGTGTGCTATCTTGTGACATAGACCATTTTGGTCGAAAATGAGTTAAAGATGACGTTTTGCTATACTTAACAAACACTATAAGATGCTTTAACCCAATTTTGGAATCTCGCTTCCGTTTCCCGGATATCGCAATACACACTTGTGACATAGACCAATTAATCATCAAAATGATCGTGCACACTTGTGACACGTCATACATGTTGTTGGAAAATGTGGAAATTTTTTCTTGTTTTTCACAAATTTATGTACACACATACTTTCTAAAGGCAATGCAACCTTTTGTTTTTGAAAATATACTGATTAAGTCGGTTAAACTATTGATTTAAGCCTATTTTAGTTTGTATGGAAATTCTGTGCACACTTGTGACACGTAGTACAATTTTACTTTCGAAACACACTTGTCACACGTGCTTTTCAGATTTTTGTTTACATAATTTAATGTATCTTTTAACTGGTGTAACCAAATTAGTTGAAACTTGGAGCGTTTGTTAAGCGATAGTATACGAACCGATTGCTTCAAAAAGTTTGGCTCTATCATTAATAATTTTGAAATTATTTACCAACAAACTTTAAAAATCGATTTTTTCGAAAAGTACTAAATGGTCGTTGTCACAAGATAGCACACAACTGACGATTTGTCATGAAAAACATAATTTCTGCATGTTTTTTTTCGCTCATTTCAATAAACTGGTCACAGCGGCAAGTTTAAAATTTCTCATCAAAAAATACCAAAATACATTTTCTTGTAGTTGAATGATTTTTTACATGCAGTCAAGCTGTTAATTGATCTTCACACTTATTCAAACCATTAATGTTGATGGCCTATACAATTTTGTTGCATAATATTAACTAATACCAAGATCATAACAATTTTCAATAAATTTAAAATTTCCCGGGAATTCCCGGGATTTCCCGGGAAATTTGCTGAAAATTTCCCGTTTCCCGGGAAATTTGTAACCCCGGGAAATTGGACGCTCTAGGTTGTACTAAAATCTGCAATCTGGACAAATATTTTGGAAATAAAAACTTTGATCTTAAATGATTTTTGAGTTCACCGCAAAATATTCTTGTATTAATCTATCTATATATATAAAAAATTTCGACGGTTTTGTTCGAACGCGAATCAGTTCAATACGGAGCGTCAGATCGAGGTGCTCTTTGTTGCGTTGGGTTCGTATAAGCCCAAGGAAGGTTTATACGCTAACTAATTGACACTTAGGCCAATCTGGAACCGATTCCGGAGCATCGGCAAATAGTATGGAGAAAGTTATGTTAGATTATATTTTGATCACAGGAGGCTGAATAAGCAAAAAATCAAAAAACGTCAACCAAACGAAAAAAAGGCAGAACGAAGTTTGTCGGGTAAGGCTTGTTGTTAATTAAATATTCAAGGCTAACTAAACTTTCAATGTTCTGATCCAGGAACTCTCTATCACAAATGCAAAAACTTTGGATTTCAACTAATTTTGAAATTCCAAGAATTCACGAAAATAAACCTCAATGAGTGACGTGTGCCCAGAATATCCAGCCAGCTTTTATCACAAACTTCCCGCTTCCTCTTTTCCCCGCTTCACTCACCTCCCTGGTCAGCTTCTCCTCCATGTCCGATTGCGTCATACGCTTGAAAAACTGGCGCTAGAATAGAGAAAGAACACACATAGTAGTGCTGATAAAGCATGGGCATGGGTTTCGCGGAATAAACCACAACGGTTACTAACCTTGTGCAGTAGATGCGTAATCACGGCCAGAATAAGCGCCCCCAGCAGCACCGACAGCACGTAGACCCACATGGGAACTCCCGAGCCGGTTCGATAAAAGACGATGCTGCCTTGCGTCGATTGGTGGATTTCGGTTTGGGCATGCACGAAATCGACCGTGACGAAGAGGGATACGAGGGTGTTGTCCTCGTCCGGGAAGAGCTTGAGAAGGGCTTTGGGTTGAACGTCGAGTTCGAGTTCGATCTGGAGCGGAATGTCCGGACTGGGGGTAAAATCGGCGATGAAGAAGGTCACGTTTCGGCAGCGCACGTACGCCTGGTGACAGCTGAGGATCACTTCTTGCTTGTTGCGTAGAAAGTCCAGGTTGGAGTGCGAGGATTCGTTGAAGGGTTTGAGGTTGTTTTGCGAGGTTGAGGAATGGGTTGTGGGGGTTGAACTGAAGGTGAACTCTTGCTCTCCGTTGAGGATCTGTTGATTTGGATAGTATTAGGATCAGATGAAGTAGTGAGCTTGTTTAAGAAATTGACTTACCTTGACAGATTTAACCGACTCTATCAGAGGACACGATCTCGCTCCGTTGTCGAACGTTTCCGGTATCAAAACAGAGACCGTCGTGTTCTGAATGTTTGATGGACCCAAATTTTCCACAATCAGCTTTGATTTGATAACGCTGGTTCCGTCTTGCTTATCAATGTCGAAGTACGACGGATTGTATAGTCTGAAAGGTATTCGGATATAAATCGTGTTTCAACGCCATGAGATTTTACATTTACCCTCGCACATCCACTTCACTGAATCGCTTCAGCTCAATCGTATGCGTATGTCTGTTGTCGGCATCCTCGATCTCCTTGCCGCTGCTCGATAACTGAGCAGTGATCACCAATTGATCACCCATTAAAGTTGAGCCATCAAGCGTTACGTTAACAACTATTACGGTGTTATTCCGCAGTGCTCGCCCGTTGTTGATGTTACAGGTCATGATAACGTCCGTAGATTCGCAGTATCCGTTCATTTTCAAAATTTTCACACATTGTGAAAAGTGTACGTTGAGTTTGGTAGCGTAAGCGACATCTCCCATATTGGTGATTCTATACATCAGTTCCAGCGTTTTTGTACTGTTCACCACCAATGAAGTATTGAAATTTCTCAGTTCACCAAACAGTTTCATATCTACTCTACAATCGTCGTTATCACATTCTTTTCCGAACACAACGCTATGTTTCACGAAATTGACTGTATTTGAGGTTTTTTCAAAAATAGCACAGCTATCGCAGAACTGTTCGCCAGTGGTTTTCTGATTGATCAACTTGTAGGTCAGCCCGAATACGATTGGGATGTCCACGTAGTAAAAGGACGTGTTCACTGTGATTTTCTTGCGAATGCACTGCTTTTTAGTCGAGAATCGTAACAGCTTAAGATCGCTATCAGTGGTTGCACGTCTAACTGAACTTTGAGTGTCTAACGATAGAGTTGTTTCAAAATCTGAAAAATAAGATTGATAATTTGATATAATAATCATAAAATCTAGAAATCTAAATGCAACCCATGACACACGAGCTACCGTAAAACGGGGTGACTTTGTTAAGTTTGAGATTTTTTTTCGCAAAATGAAGAGTACAAATTAAATACGTACGAAATTGTATGGAATCATACTGACCGTGGTAGTGAAAAGTCCAAGTCACTTCTAGACGAAGTATTCATTAAATTTTCAAACGTTTAAAAAGTTAGTTTACTATAATTAAGAAAACGTTGATTATCTCAAAGTGAAATAATTTTCTCAATGAACATGATTTCAAAACGAAACCCTTAGCAATTGATCAATTAATTAAATTAATTATTAGTTGGAAAATATTCCAAAAATAAATTGAAATCCTATCAATGTCACCCCAGTTTACGGTACTAAAATTCTATTTTAATAGCACAATAAAATTGCATTGCAGAGTATCTTACCATATTCATGATCCATTCTACTGTTCCCGACAATCTCATAGTGGTAGCAGATCCCAAGCTCGAATTCGTCCATTACCGTATCGTTACCAGAGCTCACATTTCTCAGATTAATCTGGCTTTTGGTCGCGTTCATGCTAACCATCGGACGAAGAATCGGATACGTTTTGAACAGAAAGACCCGATCCGCAAAGGGTGCTCCAACGGCGATGTCTCCGTAGTAATTGCCATCAATATCCACTGCTCTGGTGAGTGCCGCTCCAAACATTGCACTTGTTTCGTTTGAGCTAGAGATCTTTAAGATTTGTGATGGATTTGAAGAGATCCCGGTGGCACTACCATGATGGATGTAGACTGCTCCACCGTGCTGCTCAAAAGGTGCTCCAACAGCAATATCTGGATATATATATTTGGGATTAGTCATCGCAACTTAAGATTTGTACGCGCTTACTCACCATTGAATCCGTCATTGTTGATGTCTCCCAGAGACGCAATCGAATATCCAAAGTGTCCACTCCTGGTATAATTTGAAGCCAGCACCAACTGTCGTTCAAACTTCAGAGTTCCGTTCAAGGCGAACCCTCGGTTGAGGTACACAAACACCGCACCATGGTCATCGCGAGAGTTCTTCGAATAGTACGGCGCTCCCACAAGTACATCCGGCAGTCCATCGCCGTTGATATCCTCGGTGCACAGCGAGTACCCAAAGTAATCTCTGATCTCATCTCCTACTAGAACCACCTTATTGTGAGCATCGAGCTGTTTCTTGTTCGCCACTTTGGTTTCAAAGATGAAAACTTTCCCTGGGCTTCCGTTGGATCGTGGAGCGCTAGCCACATAGACGGTCTTGTTTTGTACCACCATGGAATTTACGCTGTACCCAAAGTATCCTCCGGGCGTTTCCTGCACCGAGTGTAGAACGGCTCCGAACGTTCCGGTGTAAATAATAACGACACCAGAAAAGTCGTGCAACGGTAGCCCGGACATGATCTTCAAACCCTTTTCGACTCCCTGTACCATGTGAACGGAGAATCCCTCCGATGAATAATCGAAGATAGATTTCGCTGTATAAATGAAATTTAAACATTACATCGATTCTGTCAACACCATTAGATAAAGATATTACTTTTCCGCGAATCAAAAGCTTCCTTCAACGTTATCGTTGAATTATTCATTCTAGCGTAACAGATCCCAGTCATTGCTCGTTCCGAAACTTCTCTACCCTCATAGTCTTCGTAAACGAACCGCGGCGCACAACCAACCAGTTCTTCTCTGTCCACTATTCCGTCCAAGCTGGCCCCAAAGTACTGCCCGGACTTGTTCATGTGCGTGTCCCGCCCCCTGTTATCCAACTGATCGTACTGAACACAGCTTCCATCGATCACATTACACCTGAACACCGCTCCAGGTTCCGCGATCTTGCGCTGCTTCGGCAGGCTCGACTCCGCCCGTGGAGCTCCAACAAACAGTCCGTCCTTCTTCAGGTGTATCGCGTAACCAAAGTAAGAACCGTCCTTGGTCGCATTAAACACAACATTCGGCACCGGAGACACATTGTAAGCACTTAGTAACGGCACTACGGCAAGCACACCCAGCACGAGTAAAACCGGTCGCGGATGAGTCATCGCTAACGCCAGAGTTGGAGTCAGCTGAGCCGGGCTGAGCTGAGATTGTCGCGTCGTTACGGGCGCGTGTCCAGAATGGTACTGAGCCGTGTACTTGCGAGTGAGTTCTGGGGTTGAATTGTTTGCAATGAGTAAGTGCTGCTGCTGTTAGAACTGTTGGGGAATGTTGAAGTAATTTTGCTTCGGGGTAGATATTGACTCATGCGCGTAAACTCTCCCCGCGGATCGCCGTTCTACGTAATTGGCATTTCTAATTATATTCACTGTAAAGATTTGTGTTGACGTACCGAGAGATTGAGATGTTTTGATAGAATCGCGTACAGCTTTATTGTCAACTTACTCTATGTGTGACTGCGGTGTTACAACTGAAGTGAGTTCACCGATTTCATGATACTACTTTTCACTAGTCTAGTGCGTCAAGCGATTGAATCGCTGCCACGGTCAAGTAAGCTGTATTGATCAATCATTTGTACAAACAATACAGACAGTCATCAACTGTTTGCTTGTTTAGATCACATTGCTAGAAGCTGGACGTAGAGAGAAAAAAAATTTATTAAATCAATTCATTGGGATTATGCTATGCTGTCTTTTGTCTTTTGTCTTTTGTCTTTTGTCTTTTGTCTTTTGTCTTTTGTCTTTTGTCTTTTGTCTTTTGTCTTTTGTCTTTTGTCTTTTGTCTTTTGTCTTTTGTCTTTTGTCTTTTGTCTTTTGTCTTTTGTCTTTTGTCTTTAGTTTTTAGTTTTTAGTTTTTAGTTTTTAGTTTTTAGTTTTTAGTTTTTAGTTTTTAGTTTTTAGTTTTTAGTTTTTAGTTTTTAGTTTTTAGTTTTTAGTTTTTAGTTTTTAGTTTTTAGTTTTTAGTTTTTAGTTTTTAGTTTTTAGTTTTTAGTTTTTAGTTTTTAGTTTTTAGTTTTTAGTTTTTAGTTTTTAGTTTTTAGTTTTTAGTTTTTAGTTTTTAGTTTTTAGTTTTTAGTTTTTAGTTTTTAGTTTTTAGTTTTTAGTTTTTAGTTTTTAGTTTTTAGTTTTTAGTTTTTAGTTTTTAGTTTTTAGTTTTTAGTTTTTAGTTTTTAGTTTTTAGTTTTTAGTTTTTAGTTTTTAGTTTTTAGTTTTTAGTTTTTAGTTTTTAGTTTTTAGTTTTTAGTTTTTAGTTTTTAGTTTTTAGTTTTTAGTTTTTAGTTTTTAGTTTTTAGTTTTTAGTTTTTAGTTTTTAGTTTTTAGTTTTTAGTTTTTAGTTTTTAGTTTTTAGTTTTTAGTTTTTAGTTTTTAGTTTTTAGTTTTTAGTTTTTAGTTTTTAGTTTTTAGTTTTTAGTTTTTAGTTTTTAGTTTTTAGTTTTTAGTTTTTAGTTTTTAGTTTTTTAGTTTTTAGTTTTTAGTTTTTAGTTTTTAGTTTTTAGTTTTTAGTTTTTAGTTTTTAGTTTTTAGTTTTTAGTTTTTAGTTTTTAGTTTTTAGTTTTTTAGTTTTTAGTTTTTAGTTTTTAGTTTTTAGTTTTTAGTTTTTAGTTTTTAGTTTTTAGTTTTTAGTTTTTAGTTTTTAGTTTTTAGTTTTTAGTTTTTAGTTTTTAGTTTTTAGTTTTTAGTTTTTTAGTTTTTAGTTTTTAGTTTTTAGTTTTTAGTTTTTAGTTTTTAGTTTTTAGTTTTTAGTTTTTAGTTTTTAGTTTTTAGTTTTTAGTTTTTAGTTTTTAGTTTTTAGTTTTTAGTTTTTAGTTTTTAGTTTTTAGTTTTTAGTTTTTAGTTTTTAGTTTTTAGTTTTTAGTTTTTAGTTTTTAGTTTTTAGTTTTTAGTTTTTAGTTTTTTAGTTTTTAGTTTTTAGTTTTTTAGTTTTTAGTTTTTAGTTTTTAGTTTTTAGTTTTTAGTTTTTAGTTTTTAGTTTTTAGTTTTTAGTTTTTAGTTTTTAGTTTTTAGTTTTTAGTTTTTAGTTTTTAGTTTTTAGTTTTTAGTTTTTTAGTTTTTAGTTTTTAGTTTTTAGTTTTTAGTTTTTAGTTTTTAGTTTTTAGTTTTTAGTTTTTTAGTTTTTAGTTTTTAGTTTTTAGTTTTTAGTTTTTAGTTTTTTAGTTTTTTGTTTTTAGTTTTTAGTTTTTAGTTTTTAGTTTTTAGTTTTTAGTTTTTTAGTTTTTAGTTTTTAGTTTTTAGTTTTTAGTTTTTAGTTTTTAGTTTTTAGTTTTTAGTTTTTAGTTTTTAGTTTTTAGTTTTTAGTTTTTAGTTTTTAGTTTTTAGTTTTTAGTTTTTAGTTTTTAGTTTTTAGTTTTTAGTTTTTAGTTTTTAGTTTTTAGTTTTTAGTTTTTAGTTTTTAGTTTTTAGTTTTTTGTTTTTAGTTTTTAGTTTTTAGTTTTTAGTTTTTAGTTTTTAGTTTTTAGTTTTTAGTTTTTAGTTTTTAGTTTTTAGTTTTTAGTTTTTAGTTTTTAGTTTTTAGTTTTTTGTTTTTAGTTAATAAAAAAATAGTTTATTTTTTGTGATTTAAACTACGAAGAAGATTCCATCGGGCATGTATTTTGTGATTATAAATGATTTATTGAGAAAGATAATAAATAAATAAATAAACATACATCTAATTAGTAAATTTCGGTGCGCTACCAACTGTACAAGGATGAAGTTCTCCCCTAGCTCTCGCTACCACCGTCCAGGTTACTGGTTGTACCGTGGCTTCAGTGACGATCCGCAGCTTTGGCAGGTTCCTCCGAGACGGCCCTGCTGCTGAACATACGGTGGTAACTGTCCACTAGGACCGGTCGAACCGCTACCCTCGTAGGTGGGGTACCGTGGCGTTTGGAGGGCGGGAATCGATGATGGGGTCGTTGGTATCGGTTCCTGTTCATAGACTACATGCTCAACAGGACCAGCGGGTTGAGGCGCATAGACCGGTGACTCGGCGTAGACTTGTGGGGGTGGTGGAGGGTAGCTTGGTTGAGGTGAGTAGATTGGCTGTTGGGGTGCTGGAGCAGCTTGTGGTGGTGGTGGTACGTAGGTCGGTTGGGGTGAATACACGGGTACTTGCACGGGCGTGTACACTGGCAGCGAGCCTGGTTCTGGAACGGCAGGATCAACCACATGATCTACGTCTTGGTTGCCCTCGGTCAGCGAGAATATGATCTGCTGCAAAATGCTCTTAGACAGCTTTAGTGGAGTCTTCGGCGGAAGTTGTACGCAAACCGATACTGGAAGCTGGTTTTCATCGTTTGCTGGTGGTGGTGGTGGTGGTGGCGGATACAACGGGCCAACTTCCTTTGATGGTCCACTGTAGTTATTTTCCGGAGCTTCATTCGATTCATAGTTGCCGCCCTCGGATTCTCCTGGATATCCAGGAGACACTCCTACACGCACCGATGGATATCGTGGTTCAAACGGTAGAGAATTAGGATGGCCACCACAGAAACTACCCCCACTACATGGTCTCTGCGGCGCAGAGTAACTACTGTACGAGTTGCTTTCCACTTGACCAACCGCGAAGGTCAGCGCTGCCGAACACACGAGAAACACTATCATTCTGGAATCACTGATCACACTGAACAAGAAGTGTTGTGCTTGAAATCTGAATCTGGATTATGCTGACCATTCGTTATCACGGCACTTTTATACCTTAGATCAACTAGCTGCTTCTTGGTATCTGGTTCATTCACGTTCTGAACACCGTGAACGCAAACAAACATCATTCAGTTCATATCTTGTCCAGAGTGCGTTGTCAGGTACCTTTCTTCCGGACGTGCGTAAACGATATACACCACGACATGGTAAACTTTCTACTGCGGTTGGCTGATGTTTTACCAAAACAGCTAAGTCGTAACAGATCAAGTTCTTTGAACTTCAAGATAGTGTTCGTTACCAAGCACGCTGGTCAGTATGGAGGAATGGGAGAATTCCGTGAATGCCGGAGTATGTTTGATAACAAGGCGCTTTTCAACAATCATCTTGTAAATTTGAATGTTAAACTTCCGGGGTAAAATTAAATTAGAACAGTAATTTTGATTTAGTTTGTAATGTTGCACTAATGTGATCGCTCGAATTTTCCAAAGCTCGATGTACTGTTATGAATTTAAATGTTCCTTCATTGAACTTCGTTCAAAATTCTAGCCTTAGATTTTGAAAAATAAGCCATTATATGTAATGGGAATTTTTTGTATGTTTTTAGGCAGGTTAAAAACATGATCCTTACTTCGTCTTAACGTCATGATTCGAAATCCGGACACTTAGTAGCATATCATCTTTGTTATAGCTGGCAAAAAATCATGTAATAAGTTGGAAATGTAGAAATATTATTAGGATTTAGTATAAACAGTCAGTTTTAAGAGAATGCATGCAAAATATGTCTTTTCTAACAATTTTTCATCAGAATTTGAAAATTAAAATGACTTGTTGTGCTTCGAATCCCGGACACTGTTAAAAGCTGATTCGAAATCCGGACACTTTTGCTTCGAATTCCGGACACTCAATTTTGCTTATGAATCGCACAAATTTGGACTGAAATGTTAATGAATGGCATTCTTTAGGTCTCAAATAAACTGTTAACATCAAAACAATCGATAGTTTATATAAAAATGGCTTAAATTTAAGAAAATCAAAAACATAAATTTATGCTTTGCCTTCCCGGTGCTTCGGACATCTATGAAATATTTCACGTGAAATGTTTCGCATTTTTGGTAATCTTATAATTTTATTTTATTTAATTGTTTTGACATTAACTACAGCATTCAAACAAACTTTAAATGAAAGTTGATGTTAGAATTCATCAAATAACACAGTTTTGACATTCATAATGCGAACTTATATCCAAATAATTGATAAAACAAGATGAGGTGTCCGGGTTTCGAAGCGTCCGGGAATTCGAATCATGGCGTTATTTGCAAATTCACAATTTCGGGGCAACTGCTGTGTGAGTTGGCGGAGAATTACCAATGTTTTAAATTCACTTTTTTTTACTTGTTTTTCACATTTTCTACTACAGTCGACTCTCTGGCTGTCGATCTTCTCGATATCAATAATTCTCCATCTATCGATGAATTCTTCAGTCCCTTCAATCTGCATACTTCAATTATCTTCATTCCCCGATATTTTCCCTTGCTTGAAGGATCTCTTCCTCGACGGTCCCTTGGATTCTGTTTGCTTTAAAAATCTCTTCCGGTTGTCAATAATTTCACTTTCTCATGGCTTGCATAGACATTTTTCTTGCCGAAACGAAGCTTTGAAGGGTGTTTGACATTAGTTTGTTTTTGTTTGATGGACCATAGCTGGGTATCAAGAAAAAAATATTTTCAATCGAGTCTTCATTTTGCATCGTTCTGTAAACTGATGATTCTCTTCCTCGACGGTCCCTTGGATATTGACAACCAGAGAGTCGACTGTATAGAACGATACCATTATCATTTAAATTGAAAAAAAAAAAAAATGCGTAGAGGCATAGTCTGGGACATTACAAAAATAACTGCACACACCAAATTTGTTTTACTGTAATTCACTAAAGTTTTACTGAATTTTTAGTAAACGATTCAGTAATTCAGATTTAACTGAATTCTCAGTTAACTGTTATTTGTCACTTTGACAGATGACATACTGAAATTTCAGTTAAATGGTTGTCAAAACAACTGAAATTTCAGCAAAAGAAATGTCAAATTATTTTGCTGAAAATTCAGATTTTTTCTTGTGGCAGTTTGACAGGTAATTTGCTGAAGATTCAGCAATCGTTACTGGTATTTTATTTATCAAAATTTGATTTGTCATTGAAAATGTTTCCAGTACTGTTATTTATACATTTATTTCATCAATCGTCCAAACCTAAAAAAGGTGGTTAGCATCGAGGTATTTGTTATTAACATTTTTCTTAGCTTGGTTTCTAAAGATCCCAATACAAAATTTAAAAACAACACAACATGATTGAAAGAGGATTTTCTCTCGGCAGCATCAAACAATTAGTCATAAGTGACATTTCAGTTTAACAGATATGCAGTTACTGATTTTTCAGCAATGTTTTTGTTCATAACCGAATTTCAGCAAAAGTGATGATTACTGAATCGCATTCAGTTAATTATTTTACTGAAATGGCAATCCAAAATTTACTTTACATACTTTATTTCACATTATATAGAGGAAATGTTAGTAAAAAATTATTTTCAGCTGGGGATATTGATATCAAGAAGATCGACAGCCAGATAGTCGACTGTATTAAGAAAACTAATTTGCTAAAGATATAAGCAATTACACATGTTTTACATTTGACATTTAAAAACGTGTTTTACATCGATTAACAAAATTTCTACGCAAAATCAACTCAAGGAGAAGCATGAACTTTGGAGTCCCCAGAAACACGTGCACTTTGAATTTTTCGAAAATATTGGTGCCGAATGATTTTTCTCCAAAGTTTGTATGGAGAATAAGTGCTGTTCGGTTCTCCTTCACATTGCATGCAATTTTTAGTTGCGTGCAAGAGCGACAAACCACCTTAATTCTCTATAGAAACTTTAAAGAAAAAACAATCAGCTTTCTCTAAATATTTTTGAACAGAATCAAAGTGCACGTGTTTTTGGGGACTCCAAAGTGTTTTTGGGGACTTCCAGTCGAGCTGAACCTGCGCAATAGTTTTTGTATTTTTTTAGGTCGGTGTTATTTGAAATTTTTATGGAGAGCTTCAGATAATATAAATTAAAGATAATCGGGTAATGGAATCTGCACTGTAAATGAAAATCTGTAATTTCTTTTATTACGTTTTTAGTCTGAGAAGGTTAAGGTTCTTGAAGGCATCATTCCAGATCGGCTATTTGGTGGCCATGTTTGTTTTAGAGAAACATTTAAATCTTGATTCAGAATGCATCGATTAAAAAATGGGTTTCTTTGTGTTGTTTGTAGAAGCATTCTACATGTCGTGATTATTTTTTCATTTTAATTTACTATTTCTGGACGCTGAATTCAGAACGTGAAAGACACCTTTTGCGACTTTAAACAAGCTTAATTCATCAGGGTTGTAAACTAAATGATTTTGATGGTAGTTGACCATAAATTGACAAAATTTGAAGAAAAATCACTTTTTTAAAAGTCATTTTTTTAAGTAATTGTCTGTAATAAGAGAATCGTAAGAAACATGGAAGAACGCGGCTTTTCATCCTTAATTTTAGGACAACATTCAGAAAATTGTTACATCACGTGAAATTTCTCTCCATGCCGACAAAAAACCCTAGACATTTCTGTTCTTCAAAATGGCACAAACATCATGTCTGGCGCGACGACGTAACGATTACCTCACTCGGCACGTATCCCACCAAACTGTTATAAATGCTATGCCAACCCGAGAAGGTCACACCAGTTGATCGTACCTGTCCAGAACTCCAGAACCATGCGAGAACTCATTCTGATTTCGTTGCTCCTGCCGGCGTGTTTTGGTGGGATGAAGGTGCTTCAGCAGCGGCCCGGAACCGTAACGGTGGGCAGCAATGGTGGGCCGGACACTTCGGACTCCGAGGAGGACGAGCCGGAACCGGTGGGCGCCGAAACCCGACAGGGCTACCAACCTCCGTATCAGCAGCACTACCAGCGGTACCAGCCGGAACCGGTCAGCAACTGTAACTGCGGGTACGTGATCGTCGAGAAGAAGCAACACATCTGCTACCCTGGCAAGAGTGTGTTGAAGGTGCTGCGACAACCGGCCAAGTGTAGTATTAGTCATACCGAGGAGTACAGCGGAAGTGCTCCGGTGCCCAAGTTTGAGATGTACAAGAACGTCCACGAGGGAGCCGAATCCCAGGTGGTTCCGTTTGCCATGGGAGAACCTGTGGACGGAGCAACACTGTTCAAGGGAGATTCCGTGGAGATTGATGAAACCATCAGTGGAGAGTGGTAGCAGCAGCAGAGTGCGTGCTTTAGTGTAGATAGGTTGCCCAATTGCTTAATAAAACGAACGTAGTTAAGGTATGATTTATGTTTCCTGCCTTTTCATATATATTACCATAAGTTGAAACTGAGCCAGGAAGATAAAAATCAACGTGCGATTTATTATCACCACTAAACAAGTCCGAACTCTCTGCTCCGCCCATCTCAAAGACGCCCAGAGCAGATCATTTTCTCAATCCGCTGGAAATGGTTCTTAAGTAATTGCTGAAATATTTTATTCCCAATAATTGGTTCTGGCTTCTGCAAATCAACCATCGGATCCCATAAAGCTTTCCGCGCAGCACATAATCCAGCCTTTCGAACGATCCGACCAACCCGTGGCATAAACCGAGACTTTTATCGACAGCTCGCCTCTTGTCGTAAATTATCTGGGGCAGAATTACTTTCCAGAATCACTAAAACGAGAGTTGGTACAATGTTTTTGGTTGTTTATTTTTTCTCCCATCCTCTCGATGTGGCTGCTGCTGCTGATCTGCCATTTGGATGGATACAGATCATTGCAAAAAATAAGTAATGAAACCGCAAAGTAAAACCGGGAGTTGGGTTGTTAAAATAAAGCGTGTACAATTTACGACTGCCCAGAGTAATTTGAAGACTGATCATGGATTATGTTTCAATTAGGCTGGGACATGGGTGAGTTTAGGATGACTTTGTTGAGTATTGATGAATACTTTCTGAATTATTTGACCATTATCTGCATCAAACAAAAAAAATATCAAACAGATGAAAAAAAGTTGTACTTTTTAAAGATGATTTTTAAAATGTCTTGAAATTTATGAAATAAAAACTTTTTTTGATTAAAAATTTAAAAAAATCTTAATTCGATTAATATTATCAATTCTTTATACAGCATACATTTAAAAACTAACTTAATCCACCTATGTGGTTGTTGCCTTCCTCACTTTTTACCAACATTTGGTGATATCAAAGAGTGATATGATGGGTTTGGATACAAATTCTATCTATCTTCTATATATATACAAAATTTCGACGGTTTTGTTCGAACGCGAATCAATTCAACACGGAACGTCCGATCGAGTTGATCTTTGTTGCGTTGGGTTCGTATGGTAAGTTCGTGAGTCCAAGGAAGGTTCTTACGCCAAAAAGTTACAAATTTGGCCACTCTGGAACCGATTCCGGAAAATTTGCAGATTGTATGGGAAAGGTTAAAATCAAGTTTTGATCACAGGAGGCTGAATAAGCAAAAAAAAGTCTAAAACGTCAACAAACGAAAAAAGGCAGAACAAAGTTTGTCAGGTAAGGCTTGTTTCTCAATAAAGAAATACACAAATGTCACTTAAGCGGTCATAACTTGAAACTGAGCGTTGTCAGATCTTCAATGTTTTGGACTCATTGGAAAGGTCTTTTGATGACCAATCAAACGATGGGTTGGATAATGGATCCGGACATAGTTTACATACATTTAAGTGAGATCCGGCATCAAAAAAGTACATAAATATCACTTAAGTGGTCATAACTTGAGACAGGGTTGCCAGATCTTCAATGTATTGGACTCATTGGAAAGGTCTTTTGATGACCTATCCAACGATGGGTTGGATGATGGATCCGGACATAGTTTACATACATTTAAGTGAGATCCGGCTTCAAAAAAGTACATAAATATCACTTAAGTGGTCATAACTTGAGACAGGGTTGCCAGATCTTCAATGTATTGGACTCATTGGAAAGGTCTTTTGATGACCTATCCAACGATGGGTTGAATAATGGATCCGGACATAGTTTACATACATTTAAGTGAGATCCGGCTTCAAAAAAGTACATAAATATCACTTAAGTGGTCATAACTCGAAACAGGGTTGCCAGATCTTCAATGTTTTGGACTCATTGGAAAGGTATTTTGATTACCTATCCAACGATGGGTTGAATGATGGATCCGGACATAGTTTACATACATTTAAGTGAGATCCGGCATAAAAAATGTACATAAATATCACTTAAGTGGTCATAACTTGAGACAGGGTTGCCAGATCTTCAATGTATTGGACTCATTGGAAAGATCTTTTGATGACCTATCCAACAATGGGTTGGATGATGGATCCGGACATAGTTTAAATACATTTAAGTGAGATCCGGCATCAAAAATGTAGATAAATATCACTTAAGTGGTCATAACTTGAGACAGGGTTGCCAGAACTTCAATGTTTTGGACTCATTGGAAAGGTCTTTTGATAACCTATCCAACGAAGGGTTGAATGATGGATCCGGACATAGTTTACATGCATTTATGTGAGATCCGATTCGCGACTCTGACACTTTTTTATACGTAACTTTTGAACTACTTATCGGATCTTCAAACAATTCAATAGTGCAGTATGGGGCTCCGGATCAAATGCAACTTATTTGACTCAAATCGGATCAGCCAGTGCCGAGAAAACTTGGCAAGAATTTTTAGCACCAAGGGGAATACGCACACACATACACACACACACACAGAGACATTTGTTCAGTTTTCGATTCTGAGTCGATAGGTAGACATGAATATAGGTCTACGAGCTGTTTTTCAAAAGTTCATTTTTCGAGCAGGATTGTAGCCTTACCTCAGTGAGGAAGGCAAAAAGTATACGGCGAACGGGAAACTGGTACATCGGCGTTGAACCCGACAATTACAATAGCCGAGATGATTGGAGAGCGGACTTGGTAATCTGGATATGACTCTCACAAGATTGTTTATATTTTTGGGGGTGTGCACAACTTATTGTTTTCTTCCGTAATGTCATGATTCGAATACCCGGACGCTGCGAAACCCGGACACCTTATCTTGTTTGATCAATTATTTGGATATAAGTTCACAATATGAATGTCAAAACTGTGTTATTTGATGAATTCTAAAATCAACTTTCATTTCAAATATGTTTGGACGTTTTAGCCAATGATAAAATAATTAAATTAAATAAAACCATGAGTTTACCAAAACTGTGAAACATTTCGCTGAAATATTTCATAGGTGTTCGATGCACCGGGAAGGCAAAGCAGAAATTTATGGTTCTGATTTCCTTAAATTCTGGTAAATTTACATACAAAATATCGATTGTTTTGTTGTTACCAGCTTATTTGAGACCTAATGAATGCCATTCACTTAAATTTCAGTCCAAATTTGTTTGATTCATAAGCAAAATCGAGTGTCCGGAATTCGAATCAGCTTTTATCAGTGTCCGGGATTCGAAGCATAACAACATTTGACATTTCTACAATTCGAACTTATTAGGGTAGGGTAGTCATCAATAAGACACTTTTGGTTTTCAACTTTCAACGATTTTCTAATTTTTTCATCAGCATGTTTTAATGAGCTTTTTGTTGCATTTCCTTTCTTTTAACGTGTTCTAACATTGACCAAAATATGAGATAGATCTGACGTCTACAACCAGAGTTATTCAACTGACGCACTTGGCAGGTATTCGTAGACGCACTTGGCAGGAACAATGAGACAGCTACTTTCTAGTAAAATATCATGTTTTTGTATTGTTCCATAGCAGGTGACTTGCCTTGAACATTTTAGTGTAATTTTGCCAACATGAAGGTTTAATTAACAAAAGTTATCCAAAAAGTATTTGAATTTTTTTAAATCCATATATTTATACCAAATAACTTTGTATTTTTGGTTAAATAAGGTTAAAACTCTATAAAAATGCCAAAAATCACTTTCAATTCATGTTTTGAAAGATTTCCATAGATTTTGAAAAGTTTAATGAAGAAAAATCGAAGAGTCTCATCTCGGCTGAAATGAGTGGGGAACAATGAGACAGCCCTGGATTCTGGGTATATTCTAAATTTCGGCCAAACCTAATGAAAGGACATTGTAGTCCAACTCAATCCCTATGGAACGTCGAAAGATATTTGAAGAAATATTAGTTTTGGTGTAAATGGCAGCCTACGAGCGAAAAAGTATTTTTTGTCCATAATTTACTTTTACACTCCTGAATCAAACATAACTTTTGAAGGGATCGTCCATAGCCAAAGCCACTATTATGGCAGATGTGTACCTAGTAGATACACCTTTCCCCCAAATATGAGCCTGACTGATTGAAACTACGACTTGTGAGAGCCATTTTATCATTGTTCCCCGTGTCTCATTGATGACTACTCTACCCTACATGAGTTTTTGCCAGCTATAACAAAAATGATAAGCTACTAAGTGTCCGGATTTCGAATCATAACGTTGTTGTTGTTTTTCATAATGTTTTTGTGTATACGTTTTCTCATACAATATTACATGCTTTTGTCCACAAAGGCGATGTGCATGCATGCGATTTTACCATCGATTTTATTTTCTAATTTTCTAAACGTAAAAAATAGTGTCCACCTTTAAACATGCTAATTTTTAATTTGGAAAGTTTTTATGCTTTGCATTTTTAGACTTTGTTGATTCGAGTTTGTCGAAGCGTCGAAACGATTTTTGATCCGAATTAAAATTTTATAAAATATGAATTCTAGATTTGTTTTAACATCTCATATACAATGACAACTGAAAGGCCAATTCAACTTTTATTTAAAGGTTTTAATTAAAAATCAAGAGGCTAAACATATTTTTTATTTATAAAACATTCATTACTGATCCAAATTGTTTATATTAAGTAAGATTGTATTTCGTTTTAGGTAATATTTTAAATAAATATTAACCTAAACCAAAAAAAAAGAAATCGGAAATTGCTTGGTTAGAAGCCAATTTTAATTTTCACAGCTAAAAAAGTAGTAATCCAGCTGCGTGTAAAAAGCCTGGGTGTAAAATAAATTTTGCTTTATTTTATGAAATTATGTGTTATATTACACCATGAATTATGTAGCTCATCAGTATAGGGACGTGGCGTTACATCGTGCTGCCACCTGGTTTTTTTAAGCGCAAGAGTGTAAAAGTGCTGAGTCATCGTCTAAAAATAGACGGCGTCCTATCTCGCCCAGCAAAATGAAGTCGATAAAGCAGTCGGTTTCGATGAGAAAAAGTGGAAAATGTGGTCTAAAAATAGCGACGCCATCCCCCTATGGGAACCCTACTTGACCGAAATGTCACGCTCATATATACTTTTATCCTTTCCAATCTTCATCAGTCTGATGGCCGAGCGGGCTAAGGCGCCAGTCCTTACTGATTGTGCTGGGTTTTAATCCCGTCGGTTGCAAGTTTGTTTTTTTGTGTTTACAAAAATTGTACATACAGTGTGTAATATTAAGTGTCTTTTTTGACGAAGGTGATGTGCATGCTTTTGCATGCAATTTTACCATCGGATTTTTTGCAAAAAAAGTTTCTGAATTCACTAAAGTCCCATTTTTTTCGAAATCAGCATCAATTTAGTTCTTTATTTCGGGTTTCCCGCTTCTCGAACCCAAGTCACTGAACTTTGAATTGTGAAAACGAATTAATCTTATCTGCTCGATCAAAAATTCATATGGGTTTCTTTTGTTTTTACTGCTGCAGCTACTGCTCATACACTTGCCGTACATTTGCCACCGCAGATAAATTCCAACATTTGTCGAATTCGACCCAACAAAAGCAACAAATACACATTCCATTTTTCTTGTTTTGGCTTCTCGTATCCGAGGCGGGGGAACGAAAATTTTAATTGAAATGTCAAGCGATCAAATTTCCGCTCCGCAAAAAAACAAAAAGAAACTCTTTCCTTCGGGGTTCTTTCGCTCCTGCACACCAAGGACACAGGCACAGGAAACAAAAAACGAAACCGATCAATGAAAAATTTCTGTTTTGCCTCTTTCATGCAAAAAGTAAACAAATATAAAAATTAATTTCATAATTTATGGCGTACAGCTTCATCGATGGGAACAAGTCGAGTTGCAAGTGGGGGTCGACCTGGTGCTGCTGCTGCTGGGAAGAAGTAAATAGAGTTTTTCACCCTGGCGGCAGACGCCAGTCAATTACTCCGCCCATGCTCGACTTGCCGACCTGCAGCGCAAGAACACACAACTCCACGGCTACTACCCGCGTCCCGTTCATGTAAAAATATAATTAAAAGCTTCTGGGCAAGTAGCTGAACTCTTCCTCTTTTTTAGTGACTCTGCTGCTGCGCCAGCAACGATAACGAGACCATTAAATTTGATAAATAACGTAGAGCGTTATCCTTGGCCCTGGTGAGCTCATAACTTGGACCGCGATATTTGCAATGGAGGACGAAACTTGTTACGCGAGAGATTGCCCTCAGGACACCCATTTTTACACGCTTGTTGTGCAACAAGTTGGAAAAGAATTTATGATTTTAAGCGGAATATATTCAGAAGAGTTATCGGTTTGTCTAAATCATTGCATTATCTTTGAATCTTATTTTGAAGATTTTACAATTTAATTGATATTGCATTGAAGGAAACATTTTTCCGATATTTTTTCGGTGATTTTACCTAAAAAAAATGTGTAAAGTGTCAACCTGATGAAAATTTATCAGAAACTGTAGAAAATTCACCAGTTCCTGATATTACACTTTTTTCTGAAACAAAATCGGTTAACATTCCCTGATGAATATTACCATAATTAATTCTGTGTAATTTATTAGGTCATTTGAAGTTCCGTGAGGAGCTTCGTATAATTCAAGTATAATTGATATTTCATGTAATTGAATTAAGGTGTTTGAGGTTTAATATTACCTCTTTTATGCTGAATTTAGACTGACAAAGTGACATTATGCTGGAGAAGAGATAAATTAAAACATTTTTTTTAAGTGTAACATTTTTGTCTGAGAAGCCCTAAGCAAAACATTCAACTTTGCCGAAGACACCCAATCGATCATAAAATCCGTTCTCCATCGAGTCAAAAAATCGACGCTGTAGTGCTTTCTTGTCGCACGCTTCTTTTTGACGTTCCAAGAAAAACGTGTTTTAATGTTTGACCATTAATAAACAAGAAAAATAGAGCGCGCATTTTAAACAATAACAAACAAGTTTTGATTGGTTGACTATTATGTGCATTTTCCCGAGGTTTGGTTGAATTTGGTTGTTGGAGTCCCGAGTTATTATTACATATGTTCACGTTAGTCGAGCTCGTACTTGTGCCAATCGCGTTCTGACCTGAAACTTCTTTGACCTTTTTTCGCATTTACATCAATTTCAGTGTGTGTCAAGATAGCACGACAAGATTGAAACTTCTTTCATATGAAAAGTGACAAAAAAGCAGTTTTTTTGTAAATACCTCACGATTGAAATGAATTTTTGCGGACATACAAAATGGCATTCGACAAGTTAGCACGACAGCGACGAAATAATTTAAGTTGAACTGGAGTTTCTTTTAGCAACTTTTAGCCTTTGAAATTAATCCTCCGAAATAAATAATTCAAACCTAGGAATTTCTCCAGAGATATACATCACATTCTTGAGCAAATATCCATCGTCACTTTCCAATTCGTTGATCATTGCGAGCAAACTACATTCTTTTCAATCCAATTCACCCCAGCTCAGCTTGAATTGATTTCTCATCCTCACCCACATGGTTCCAATAAAGGTACGCAAGTGGATTATCATGCTGTAATGATATCATTACTCGCTCAAAAGTACTCACGTATAACACACACATCGGATTGCACCATAGTGCTTCAAGACGAGGATCAATATCTCGCGCTCGCGCTCAACTCCAGCGGGGATCCCGTCCAAACATTGATGCGCCCTCGCTCAATGCTGACCACACCGTGAGCACTAGGTATGAATCGGCGACCGCGGAGTGTCCCACAGCGGGCATGCCGGGACCCCGCGGAAAAGTAATGATTAAGCGGTGAGTAATCACTTTTCGCCCTGTTTTTCAACACTTTTTGGGGTCGGATTTGGACGAGCCTTAAGGCAGGGGTCCGTGACGCGAAGCAGCAGACAAAAAATAATATTTTGTTTAGGCCACAGACAAATATTTTCTTCCATTTCGGCTACGGCGGCGGCGGCTTCCTCTGAGTTCAAGTGCAGCCGATTACCGACGGGTTCCACGGCTCGGCTGCTTTTTTGTCAAAGGTTTGTCAAAATATTTTTACTTCTGCTTCGAGCACTTGAGTGTGGAAATATGCTTTGGGAATGTGGAATGTCCATTTTTAAATTTGAGTGGTAATGTTACAGCCATGCTTTTCGTATGTTACAATCCATGTGAACGATTACAGGCGTTCCCATGGAATGCTTTCAGGCTGGGGTTTTTTTTTGAGTATTACAAGCTGACCATACACCTATGATGTTGACATGAATAGCAAAAACGGCTAACATGCTCAAAAATGGCAACACATGATTATTATACCGATTCTCAGCACTAGTTTACCAAGCAGTCATTTTCTCAAGTTGAGCTTTGGATGAATCTGATAATTTTCCATGTTTTCCAACAATTTGAACCACACAAAAAAAAACAAAAAACATATTTCCACCCGAGCAGATGAAAATAACGTGGGAATAACATTTTTTGATATTTGAAAATACTAGGCCAATAACATGTTATGATTTTTTTGTTAATGAAATGTTATTGTAATAACAGACTAATAACATATTGAGTTATTCTTCGAACAAATCTTTGTTATTATTTTTTGTTATTTTAACAACTAATCCGATCATCTCAATAACAGTTGGAGTTATTTTTCCATAACAATAATTGTTATTCCAAAGTTGTTTTGGCTTTCAACCAATATCAGACCATTAAGGAATTTTGTTATGATAACATAAACTGTTATTGAACTCTTATGCAAAAATGGATTATGCAAGAATATTCCATAACACATTTCGTTATTTTAACAGTATTTGTTATTGAAATGGCATGAATTTAGTTATTACCGTCTGCCCGGGCACACCAATGTTCCTATTCTAAACATATCTGTGAGCAGAAGTTGTAAAGTGTATTAATTTTTTAATGTTTGTCAACATTTAAAAAAATAGCTCAAATTAATGGATGGACTGCTATTAATCATTCTAAACTAAATGTTATAGTAAAATGATTCGTTTATAAGCCCTCTTATTGATAAAAGCAGATTCTGTAAGTAACAGGATTTTTAATAGGGGGTATATAGAAGCGTTGCCCCGTAACGAAAAATCATATTTTTTAGTTTGCAATCGTTCATGAAATCGAATTTTCATCATATTTAGGATTCTCTTTGTTTTCAAAAAAATCCTTTGAAACGCTTCTTATAAATCAAACATTGGTCAAAAGGACGCAAGTTTGCGAATCAGATCAATACGGAGCGTCGGATCGAGGTGCTCTTTGTTGCCACTCTGGAACCGATTCCGGAGCATCGGCAAATTGTATGGAAAAAGTTACGTATAATTAAATTTTGATCACAGGAGGCTGAATGAGCAAAAATGCAAAAAAACGTCAACAAACTAAAAAAGGCAGAACGAAGCTTGTCGGTTTAGGTTTGTGTCTGTATACAAAATATCCAATATTCTAGCACCGCCATATTGCCCGACATCTTGAATTGCACATTCCCTGAATATTTTGGAGTATTCAAGAAGTCATATTCAAGTTCAGCGATCTAAATTTGACCAGTTGATTGAACTTGTAAATCATTTTATGGTGGTTTTTCCATTCAGCCGCCATATTGGACGCCATCTTGAATATCTCGGTCTCCTTTGAGAATTGAGAAAATCAACAGCAAGATTCGGATTTCGGATTTATTCTAACAATAAAAAAAACAAAGCAATCCACTTTAACGGATTTATCCTAGGTCCATCAAAAACTGACCTGTCACGAGATCTGCTTCTTTTATCGATATTTTCGGGTTTTGTGCCTTGACTATTGAAAATAACAACGATTTTAAGAAAAAATTGACTGCCACTAATGTTAGATAGCATTCAAAATCATAGATAAGAGTTTAATTTTGTATTAAAACCTAATTTTGAGGATATTCTGACAATTGCTACATTTCGTAGCGGGACAACGCGAGCAAAACCCACTTTTGAAAAATATCTGCGTTGTCCCGTCACGAATAAAACTACCTTAAATATCAACAAAATTCGACGAAATTGCTTGATTTAGGAAGCAAAATGTTCGAACAACATTTTCATCTCTCTTGACTAGAACTTTGTGTTTTTTATGTTTTCTGGAGTGAATCCTATGGGAAATTTAATGTACTTTCCGAATTTTTATAAATATTAGTACCTTTTTCCACACATTAAAGATACAAGCAAAACACTGAAAACATATGCGTACAAACGTTGTCCCGTTACGAGAGAATCGATCCTTTCTTCCATCGAAACATTTTTATTCATTACAACCAGATGATAAATAGTGCCAACATGATTGAGTTGTAATATATTTTAACCTTGGCCGCTTTTTTCATTCCACACCTGTTGTAGGAATCAACCGGCAAAGCTAAATGAAGCTGGAATGTATGCTCGAGTTCGGTTCCGGACAAATGTATTAACATTATTCTAAGTTTTTTTTTTACATTTGTGTAAAGACCCACCAACGAGAAGTACAACCATAGAACACTGTTGAAAGGCGAAAACGTGCACAAACTGTTGAATTTTCCCACAAAATGATCGCATAGTTTAAAAAGAGCCTTTGAAAAAAGAGGAACCCTGTATGACGAAAGGCGACAATTTGCATAATAAAGATGCTGATGTTTAACAAAAAGGTGTTTTTCTTCCAAAACGGAAACAAACCGCTGCCACTCTGCTACTGGAAACTACTTGGGTATGCTTGAGGCAGGCCGGTCAAACTTTGTTGTCAACTTGCGGTATTGTACGGAGAGCGGTTTGAAAAATTGCCTCACATTTGTGTACATGACATATTTTGTACAATTTTCCTTGTGCGCTCACCTTGAAACTATCCAGTAGTGAGCTCACGACATACGAATTTTGTGTAGTTGTTAGAGCTTTCTCAAAGTTTAAATCAAATATCCGATCGAGTTAAAACCAGCCATAATTCAAAACCATTTCTGTCAACCACGACCGACAGCTATCATTTATGAAATTAGCGCCAATTAGCACTGCTGATTTATGAGATTTAATTTGCAAATCAGCACCTTCATTATTTATATTTATACGCGTTTATTATAACGAGCATGAGCATTGAGTACTACCTGTTGCACTGTAACACTATAAATCGTCAAGCTTGAGTGGGACCAAAACACAGTCACACATTCCACTGAGCTGCACACATCAACATCTCTACATACCCTCAGAGACGCAGAGCTGCTAAAGTGTCAACAGTAGTTAACAGGTTTATGCAAATTTGGGTAATTTTTCATTCCATCTGTCGCGCCTGTTTGGCACTTCTTCGCAAGCCAAAACTGGAGAGTCTGTGTTGACCGGTAGAAATTTGAAAAAGCTGAAAAGTCGGGCAGATTTAAGAGCCGCATGCGCACGCGACAAATGATGGATAACTCGAGGAGGAAATGGGCGTCCGAAAAATTACTGCAGAATACTTTGTGGTTAAGAACTGCACATTGAGTTTAAGATAATGTCAGATCAGATATTAACGAATAAGGATTATACAAATTTAGTTGAAAAAAATCAAGAGCATATTCAATTCATATTCAAACAATTTCGGATACTGTCTTTCATTATAATTTTGCTTTTAATTTAATTGGACAAATTGAAAATTATATTCTCATGGAAAAAAATATCTAAAATTTTTGCTCAAAATATTGTGATGCATCAATTTAAAACAAATTGTTTGTAATATTGAGTTATATTGACGTTGAGAAAAGACAGAATATTTTAAAGCACGCTTTTCTAGAATCAGTTTATTCTTTTTTTTGAAAATTTAATATTCTTCTTGAATCCATGGGGATATTTTGAGCAATTTTTGTTGTACGAAAAACTTTACTTCTGAGCAGTTCTCTAGGATTTCGGTAATTCGTTTTTTTTTGTATTTTTTAATCCGGCTGAAACTTTTTTGGTGCCATCGGTATGCCCAAAGAAGCCATTTTGCATCATTAGTTTGTCCATATAATTTTCCATACAAATTTGGCAGCTGTCCATACAAAAATGATATGTGAAAATTCTAAAATCTGTATCTTTTGAAGGAATTTTTTGATCGATTTGGTGTCTTCAGCAAAGTTGTAGGTATGGATATGGACTACACTGAAAAAAAATGATACACGGTAAAAAAAAATTGGTGATTTTTTTATTTAACTTTTTATCACTAAAACTTGATTTGCAAAAAAAACACTATTTTTATTTTTTTTTATTTTTTGATATGTTTTAGAGGACATTAAATGCCAACTTTTCAGAAATTTCCAGGTTGTGGAAAAAATCATTGAGCGAGTTATGAATTTTTGAATCAATACTGATTTTTTCAGAAAATCGAAATATTGGTCGCAAAATTTTTTCAACTTCATTTTTCGATGTAAAATCAAATTTGCAATCAAAAAGTAATCTAGTGAAATTTTGATAAAGTGCACCGTTTTTATGTTAAATCCATTTTTTGGTGACTTTTTTGAAAATAGTCGCAGTTTTTCATTTTTTTAAATTAGTGCACGTGTTTGCCCACTTTTGAAAAAAATATTTTTGAAAAGCTGAGAAAAATCTCTATTTTTTGCTTCTTTAGACTTTGTTGATACGACCTTTAGTTACTGAGATATTGCAATGCAAAGGTTTAAAAACAGGAAAATTGATGTTTTCTAAGTCTCATCCAAACAGCCCACAATTTTTTACTGTCGATATCTCAGCAAAAAATGGTCCGATTTTCAATGTTATTATATGAAACATTTGTAAAATTTTCCGATCTTTTTGAAAACAATATTTTCAAAATTTTCAAATCAAGACTAACATTTCAAAAGGGCCAAACATTCAATATTACGCCCTTTTAAAATGTTAGTCTTGATTTGAAAATTTTGAAAATATTGTTTTCGGAAAGATCGGAAAATTTTACAAATTTTTCATATAATAACATTGAAAATCGGACCATTTTTTGCTGAGATATCGACATTGAAAAATGGTGGGCTGTTTGGGTGAGACTTAGAAAACATCAATTTTCCTGTTTTTAAACCTTTGCATTGCAATATCTCAGCAACTAAAGGTCGTATCAACAAAGTCCGAAGAAGCAAAATATAGAGAATTTTCTCAGCTTTTCAAAAATACTTTTTTGAAAAGTGGGCAAACATGTGCACTAAATTAAAAAAAATGAAAAACTGCGACTATTTTCAAAAAAGTCACCCAAAAATGGATTTAACATAAAAACGGTGCACTTTATCAAAATTTCACTAAAGTACTTTTTGATTGCAAATTTGATTTTACATCGAAAAATGAAGTTGAAAAAATTTTGCGACCAATATTTCGATTTTCTGAAAAAATCAGTATTGATTCCAAAATTCATAACTCGGTCAATGATTTTTTGCACAATCTGGAAATTTCTGAAAAGTTGGCATTTAATGTCCTCTAAAACATATAAAAAAAATTAAAAATAGTGTTTTTTTGCAAATCAAGTTTTAGTGATAAAAAGTTAAATAAAAAAATCACCAAATTTTTTTACCGTGTATCATTTTTTTCCAGTGTAGTCCATATCCATACCTACAACTTTGCCGAAGACACCAAATCGATCAAAAAATTCCTTTAAAAGATACAGATTTTAGAATTTTCACATATCATTTTTGTATGGACAGCTGCCAAATTTGTATGGAAAATTATATGGACAAACTAATGATGCAAAATGGCTTCTTTGGGCATACCGAAGGTGCCAAAAAAGTTTCAGCCGGATTAAAAAATACAAAAATTAAAATTGAAGAAAAAAGACCGATTTCGTAGAGAATTGCTCTTCTTTTGTTTTATGTTTTACTGGTTCAATATTTAAGTGTTTTTATTTCAATTATCTTGTTCAATTTGAGTTTGTTTTTGATAGTTTTGAGCTTATTTTCCCACCTCCTACCTATACCATTCCAAATGTTGCTCCAGGTATAACCTAAAGATTTGATCTTTGGAAATATTTTAAAATGTTAAGTTAAAGTGATCCGAATTCAAGAAATTATCATCCAACATCCCTCCTGTGACCTTAAAACCCGCTAAAAACAAACAAGGTAGCGCAAAAATTAATGCTCCCGGCAGTTAATGTTATTATGATGACGTCTGATGAGATGACGAAGCCTTCGATGCGGAGCCTACCGTCACCACCACCTGCAGGACCACGTGCTGGGCGGCACGAGGTGCAAATTTTTACCCGCGAGTGAGGATATGTTTGCGCTCATCCGTCAGCTTGCGCGGGTATTAATTTTGTATAAACAAGGCCACCACCGGGCTGTCAGTCTCGGAACGTGTGTTGTTGTTGTTGTTGTTACGCGTGACAAGTTGACGCATTTGCGCGGAATAAATCATTTCACGAGGAATCATTAATCTTCCGGCGAACATGGCGAGTGATAATAATGACATGTAATTATAAGATGGAGCCACCCTTGTTGGTGGATGTGTGTGTGTGTGTATGTTTTTTTTTGTTGAATTTCGAATAAGTTTTTTAAATGGTTAAAAATTCGATTCCCACGAAAAAATTGTAGGCCAGCTGGGAAAAATCAATATTGTTCTTTCAAATTGAACCAAAACAGAGGCTGAACGATGTTCTTTTTATTGAAATGTTTCCAAAAAAAGATCAAACAACCCAAACCATGTGATCGATAAACAGAGCATAATTTGTAGCAAACACGTTGCCCAAGATCCGAACACATTTTAGTGTTGTCATCCCACTTCAACCGATGGGAAGGGGAAACCTCATATATTTACCCTGAACAACGCGGAGGTGTAAGGAATTAAACTTTAATCAGGATGTGAGTCCATATTTCAAAGAGTTGCACACCAGCGAAGTTCAGCGTGCCTTTACCTGTAAGTAAGCCTTTTTCAGCAACGATGTGACATAAAGCCGATTAAAAGATTTATTGGTCAAAGAGGAGGGTTTAAGACATTTACACCAACGGAAGAAGTGCAAACAGGTGTCATAATGTTTGTACACGTTTGGCTGCAACTGGTTATTTATATTGTCTAATAATTTTAAGTGCACCGACAGATGTGCTCCGCAAAATCGATCAATTTCTAGAATTTTATTTTTATTATTGATTTGGACAAAATTATGTGGGGTATATTCCTTTGCCTTGGGCTGACAGAACACTTATTTTGCAACATAGGTTTGTCTATACAAATCACCATACAAATTTGGCAGATATCCACACAAAAATAATTTGTTATTATACTTAATTGTGTAACTTGAGGGAATTTTTTGACCCATTCGGTGTCTTCAGCAAAGTTGTAAGTTATTTCAGAAAAAATTACAAACTAAAAACAGAAAATTTTACAGCAGTACACAGCAAAAAATCCGATGGTAAAATCGCTTGCAAAAGTATGCACCTCACCTTCGTCAAAAAAGACACTTAATATTACACGCTGCATGTCGATTTTCGCAAAAACAAAAAAAAAGTTGCAATCGACGGGATTCAATTTCAGAGTGCAGTATTACACAAAATTTCATGAAATAATGCAAAATTTATTTTACACCTTTTAAACGCAACTGGATTACTACTTTATTTGCTGTGTAATTTTCAATAAAAGTTGCGCCAAGATATCGTCATTTGAAAAATTGAGATCTTTGTTGTTACCGTAAATCAATTGGAGAACTATTCTTTATCTTTCCAACATTTGAAAGGCTGCATCTCAATAGCCGACATAATTTAATGGCCAACAAGGACACTATTTAATAAAATAGAAATAAACTATTTTTTCCCAGCATCGATTTCACATCGATTTCACAAAAACCTCATTTTGCGCTATTTCATCCGATTTCAGCTGTTTTTTGACGCAAATTTTAAGAAAAACTAGTTTAAAGTTTCAAAAATCTAGCCTGACATTTGAAAAGATCGTATGAAAACTAAAAATGATGTTTTTAAGAGGCAATATTTGTAAATTCTGCTCGGATTGTTCTAGAGGTCGTACGGAGGTGCTCCGATTTGGATGAAACTTTCAGCGTTTGTTTGTCTATACATGAGATGAACTCATGCCAAATATGAGCCTTCTATGACAAAAGGAAGTGGGGTAAAACGGGCTTCAAAGTTTGAGGTCCAAAAAACATTAAAAATCTTAAAACAGCTCGCATTTCCGTAAAGCTTTTGCCAATTACTGTAAAAAATGGATTTTTTTAAAACCTTAATATTTTTTTGCAGCAGCCTCCAACACCCATACTCCTATAGGTCAAAAGTTAGGTAATTTCATGGACTATAAGCCTACGATATTAACTTTTTGGCCAATCTCATAGTTTTTCGATTTTTCTACAACAAACATTTTAAAACAATAGTTTTTGCCCTGCGGCACTTTTTGGTCTCAATTTTGTCATATTTGGAATCCTTGGAAAATTTCACGTAAGTTAGAAGTATTGGAATTGTACATTTGATTGGAAAAAATGCCATTTAGAATGAATTAAAATATTTTTTAGCAATTTGTTGGATTAGGGGTAAAACAGGTTTTCGCCTACTTGTTACAGCATTTGACGTTTTGATCACAGGGTAAATAAGTTGTATTTCTTTTTTTCAAAAATGATTTATTTCATTAAATATTTTTCAAATGAAATTTACAACTCCAATACTTCTAGCTAACGTGAAATTTCCCGAGGATTCCGAATATGTAAAAATTGAGCCCTAAAAGTGCCTTCATTTTGGCCTACAGGGCAAAAACTATCTTTGTAAAATGTTTGTCATAGAAAAATCGAAAAACGATGAGAAAAACTGTGATAGGTCAAAAAGTTAATACCGTAGGCTTATAGTCCATGAAATTACCTAACTCTTGACCTATGGGAGTATGGATGATGGAGGCTGCTGCAAAAAGATATTAAGGTTTTACGATTCCTGGGAAATTTTTTATAACATATTAAAAACTGGTAAAGTTATTATAACAGGATTCCGAGTTACGATAAAGATTGAAGATAAAAACTGGGATTTTAGACGCGCAAAAGCAAAAAAAAAACAAAAATGGGAAAAAACTACTTTTTTTACTTAAGCTGCGATAAGTTTTAAATTTCAGCGATGACCTATGCTTTTTTGGATATCAAAATTTCAATAATAGAATGACAAAAATTCCCTAATTCCGTATTTTTTTATTCATGGTTTCTTTTATATGTTTAAGAGGACAAAAAAGAGCAACTTTTAAGCCATAGGTTAGAGAAAAAAAAAATCCGCTTAGTTATGATTTTTTTTGGAAATTCTGTTTTCTGAAAAAAAAAAAAAAATAGATGGGTCATTCTCCCAACTCACACAGCAGTTGCCCCGGCTCCTCTTTGATCACGATCCGAGGTCCTTTTGTAATATCTCGTGACAGAGGGGCGGTACGACCCTTTCAATTTTTGAACATGCGGTGAAAGACATGTTTTTCAATAATTTGCAGCCTGAAATGGTGATGAGATGGAAATTTTGTGTCAAAAGGACTTTTATGTAAAATTGGACGGCCGATTTGATGGCGTCCTCAAAATTCCGAAAAACGTATTTTTCGTCGAAAAAAAAACACTATTTTTTTTAAACTATGCCATTTCCTGTGACTTAGCTGTAGAAATGTTTGGAACATGTAATTTTAAGAGAAATTTAATATACTTTTCAAATTTAAATTTTCCCAGACTAGTCATTTTTTCATTTAGAGCATCAATTTTTCATTTTAAAATTACGTGTTTTTGTTGTACAAAGTTGTAGAGCAGACAATTACAAAAAAAAAATAAACAAAATATAAGAAGTTTGTTTGTAAACATCACAAGTTATCGTGATTTTAAGAAAAAAAAGTTTTGAAAATGTTGGTTGTTTCGATCATGACCGTTCATCGTCACTCGCAGAATTAAAAAATAGTGTATTTTTCGATGAAAATAAGTTTTTTTTTTTTTAATTTTGAGTACGCCATCAAATCGGGCGTCCAATTTTTCATTAAAATCCTTTGAACACCAAATTTCCATCTCATCACCTTTTCAGGCTGCAAATAATTGAAAAACAATGTTCAATGTTGAAGGGGAAGGCCCAAAAACGGAGCTCGGATTCGTGATCAGGGACAAAAGTTACCCCTTGGGATATAATTTCACGCAAATCGAAGAGATGTCGGAGCAACTTTTCCTGATTTTGTGTTAGTTGGTAGAGAATTATTCATACATTTCTCTCCCTGACATTATTTTGACAAAAATCTATCTGCAATTTGGTTGTGCATGTTGATACTTTTTGATAACAATTTCACTATTCCTTTCATCCAGAAGTTTTATAATTGCACCACAAAATTATATAAATTTTGAGACACATTTGAATCAGGTCAAAAATTCTTTCAGCACCTCCATGAAGGGTACAACTAGCATAATATGCTGATTCATTTTGGTGCAGAAATTTGATAAATTGAATGAGATACAGAGAATTCTAAAGTGATGATCACTTTTCTTTAGATTCTTAAATTGAGAATTTTAATGCCTAATAATTTTATCGAAGAGCGGAAAGCGATTCAACTATATCTTGATAAGTTATAAACTGTTCAATGAAAATATTCTCTCATAGTAATCACAATCTTCAGTAAATGTTGATGCACTGCACTGTTGGACCCCAAAAATGGTTTGGAAATTTCAAATCCAATAATGCGGTCTGATTAAATATTAGGAAAATGCATTTGGTATTGTAACAGGCAATCAACCACCAAAAATTTACTAAAACGAGGTCGCAGAATTCAAATTTGATGTTTAAAGTAAGAAAAAAAACGACAAAAACTTCATCTCCTTTAGATAATCGAATTTTGAGTATAAACAATATAGTTTAAAATTTTTCTGTAAGCACCCGTAAAGTAAAATTAAGGAACTAGCAGCAGTAATAAATAATATTGAAATACTTTGCTGCTGTGCAACAGACATACACCACGACACATTTTCCATGCTTGCTTTCCAGGGGTACTTCCTGATGGTAAGTTCTCTTAGCGTTGCACCTTTATGCTCGACATCATTTCGATCATCGCTCGATACGTGCAGTTGCATCCAACAAGGGCTTTTGCCCATCGCGACTGCGAACCCATGCTGATTTTGTGTTAATAATAAAATAAATTTCAACACGTTGTCCCGGGCATTGCACACTCAGCCACACAGTTGGTAGCTTTTACATATTTATAACTTTTATGGCAACCTTCTTTTGCGTGCAGGATTAAGTAAGATCCAACGTAAAGTGTCACTTTTTGAAGCGATCGTTAAATGGCTTGACTTAGAGGAGGTTAACCAGTTGGCTTCACCACGTGTGTGCGCACGTGTAATCATTATACTGATTGTTGGCAACAATTTTCCCAGCTGATTGCTGCTGGGTGATCAATTTTTCAGCAGCGCGATGAGAGAGGGAGAAAGAAAAGATTTAATATCGAACAATTTTACCTTTCGAATCGATTACAGATTTATTTACACGCACAGCAGTGGGTTTCTACCAGTTCTGTTTTGAGGGGTTTATTCCCTGGCCCTGGCCCCAAGCTTGACGTCAGAGACTCCACCGTGGCGGAACGTGGACACAGTCGGATTCGTAGGCCAAGCCACAACCCGGGGTCTAGCGCCACCTCCCGTGGAGCGCCGGCTCTACCGGGCTATTTGTAATGCTTAAGTGCCCGTATATCTCACGACAAAGGTCGATAGCTTTGAGGCAGCATATCGGCGGTGCAGGCAGTGTACTGCGCTGACATCTCTATGAGAATTGGGTTTTGGACAGGCGTGTTTACCGGGTGGTGATTGGAAGTGTCCTCAATTTGGTTTGGTTAAGATTTGGATGGAAACATTTAAGAAATACATTGTATCTAGCGAAAAATATATTGAAAAAACAGTTCAATCAAAAAGAACAGTTCATTTGTTTTGATGAAAAAAACTAAATTTTAATGTAAAAACACAAATGTTGAAAATAAATCAATGATTTTTTATTGAAATAACCAAAAGTATCCAAGTGACGAAAAATAGAGTGGAAATTGTTGAGCGACACAAATAAGTTCCCACAAAATCCATTGATGAATATCCCAGGAAAATGAATTCCACACAGAAGTCACCTTCAAAGACAAATGCAGCAATCAAACTCGCACTCAATTACAACAAACAATAAGATTAACTTGGATCTATAAAATTTCTGTTCTTTGTTCCGCAATTGTACGCTATTGAAGATCACCGATCCCGATCAAGGTCAGTAACGATCAGAACCACAAGACACCACCTAATCACCAGGTAGCGAAACAATCTTGGACAATTAATTTGAATTTTCTCACGTTCAGGTGTCCACTCATGGGAAACCCACCAGGTATATCACCAATAAAACCATATGGACCAATGGACCATATATTGAGTGAGCGCCCGAAGTGTCACTTACGGAACACTTGGTCGTGAGAAAATCGTCACTTTTACGGCCCTGGGAAAGCGCCAAGGCGCCACGAATTTTCCTATTGTCTAGGAAATTTGTTCGACATCAATTCCGGGGCGGCATTTCTGTGTTTAGAAGTCGCGTCTGAGCCCCCCAAATGGGCAGTAATAATCTGGGCCACATTATGTGACGCGCGCACGCGGGTTTCTTCCGCCGAGGGAGGTCCGATGGCCGTAGATTCTCTCTCCCGAAAAAACACCCATAAAAAGCAATTAGACAACAACATTTGGACGATGACGATCGTGTAATCTTGGTCGTGTCATCTTTACAGATTAATAAAGAATTGATTTTATGGTGAGAACATTCTTCGAGTACACACACCAGCTGCGAGAATTTGCAAAGAAACGGAATAGATTTCTCCGATTTGAAATTTTCAGCCCAAAAAAGAAGCGTAGAGTTGAACTCTGGAGATCGCGGTATCGCCTCTTTCGGTATTAGCGTGTAATAAATCTTGATAAATCGTTACCCGCTCAGCAGGATCGAAAGCGTTTCTTCTTTCACATTTTTAACCGAAAAGAAACCTCGAATCGAGAAAGCCCGCCAAGACATCTCAAAAAGAGACCACGAAGGTCGATTTCGTGTGAGCAATTTATCAGTCAGGGCGCGCGTATCGAACTGAAGTTTTGAGCCAACAACGAGCACCGGACTCCGCAGGGCAATTTGTTCTACTCGGGCTCTATTAACATGTTAATTTATCAAATTAATTACCACCAGCAGCGGCTAGCAGCAACGTGGTGACCTCTGGTCGTTGGTGGGTCCAAATTTTCTAAGCTTTTTGATAGTTGAGCGTGATTTTGGAGCACGATCCGTGAGCAATTGGGATTGAATGGTTAACCGTTTCTGACAATTTAAAAATTTATTTGAATAATTGGCAGAATTTGTTTTTTTTTTGGCATACATTTTTATAATTTACTTAAGGTATTTGCCAATTTTGTTTGAGGTTATTAACGTCATGATTCGAATTCCCGGACGCTTCGAAACCCGGACACCTCATCTTGTTTTATCAATAATTTGGATATAAGTTCGCATTATGAATGTCAAAACTGTGTTATTTGATGAATTCTAACATCAACTTTCATTTCAAGTTTGTTTCAACGCTATAGTTAATGTCAAAACAATTTTATAAAATAAAATTATAAGATTAGCGAAAAAGCGAAACATTTCACGTGAAATATTTCATAGGCGTCCGAAGCACCGGGAAGGCAAAGCAGAAATTTATGGTTTTGATTTTTTTAAATTCTTGCAAATTTTTATATGAAATATCGATTGTTTTGATGTTAACAGCTTATTTGAGACCTAAATAATGCCAATTGAGTGTCCGGAATTCGAAGCAAAAGTGTTCGGATTTCGAATCAGCTTTAATCAGTGTCCGGGATTCGAAACACAACAAGTCATTTTTATTTTTAAATTCTGATGAAAAAATGTTAGAAAAGACATATTTTGCATGCATTCTCTTAAAAATTACTGTTTATACTACAACCTGATGATATTTCTACATTTCCAACTTGTTACATGATTTTTTGTCAGCTATAACGAAGTGTCTTCTAAGTGTCCGGATTTCGAATCATGACCTAAGATTGGGAGGGAAGTGGATGGTTTGTAATTTAATTATGCATCAGTAAAGTTACAAACCCCATACATTGGTGCAGTTAAACCTCGCACTATAGGCGTTACGCTTCGTATTTTTTCGATTACCCTAAAACGACAATCTTTTCAAACCTTTCTGAAGTTTTGTTTTCCGACCTTCCTTACAAAAGCCCTACAAAAGGAGCACAAACTACACTGCACAGTGGGCGAAATGGAACCCAAAATCGGACTTAATTTAACGGTTTGAAAAATAGCGTTACATGTGTAAAAAAGTCCGGGGAATCGATTGGTGATGGTTTCATCCACCGCACGAAACGGGTCCATTTTGCCCCAATTCCCATTTTTTTTTACATTATTTCCTTAAAAATTGGTCTGTATTTAGATCGGAGGCTTTATGCGGCCATCCAAAATGCATTGAACTTACACGCAGCAAAATAAGGCATATTTGATTCAACAAAACGTTTTGTTGATTTGAAAATCAAGATTTTTGTTGAATCAACGCTAAACGTCAAAGCAACTTTTTCAAAACAACAAAAGATTTTTGTGGAATTAAGAAAATCAAGGTTTGTTTCAACGCAAAATCGGCGTTGATTATATTCAACAAAAATTTTGTTGAATCAAATCTCGTACAGGCTGAATCTACAAAATATTTTTCTGCGTGTATGTGTAAATGACCCAGGAATCCAGTAAAAATAACAACTTGCACCGCGATTTGCACTTGATAGTTTGACACATTTATGTTGGTAAAAATAAAACTTCTGTAAAGGGCAGTTTATTCTGCGTTCGGGAAAATTGGCCCAAAACTGATTCTTCAATCTTTTTATTTTGTTTAATTTCTATATCAACATAAATGTGCCAAACTATCAAGTTCACATCGTCATTCTTAAGTAAAATTGTCTGATCTTTACGATAAAAATATTTTCACATTTCCAAAATCTGACCTAATATTTGAAAACGGCCAAAAATGCTTTTATATCGGAATTGGGGTTAAATGGACCCTAGATGATTTTTGCAGTGCAAATGGTTATTTTTACTGGATTTCTGGGACATTTTCATATAAGTAAATTGCATTTTGGATGGCCGCATAAAGCCTCCTGTCTAAATACAGACCGATTTTTAAGGAAAAAATGTAAAAAATGGGAATTGAGGCAAAATGAACACTATTTTTCATACCAGGGAACCAGCCACGTTCTATCAAGTCCGATTTTGGGTTCCATTTCGTCCACTGTGTACTGGCGCAACTGCCGAAAGGTTAAACAGGATCTCGGGGAGAAATTGGGCCAAAGATAATATCTCAGAATCTAATAAATGGAACTAACATGGTTTGTGAAGGGATTTTTTAGCGGAAAATATCACCTTCTAAAAACAAATCCTGTCAATTTGACAGACCGCCAAATATTCAAAATTTCCCAAATTCTCCTGAGCAAAATAAACTAATGAAAAAAAAAGATATTATTTGTATTTTTGATAGGCTTAAAGGGGGGCTTTCCAACGGCAAAGTTGTAGGTAAGGACAATTCAGAAAAACAGCTACACTTAAAAAATGGCTCTAACAACTCGTAGTTTAAATCAATCAGGCTTATATTTGGAGGAAATGTGTGTCTATTGGATACCTTTGTTCCACATGAGGGCCTATGATTATGACCGCTGTCTTGCAAAGTATTTTATAATAGCTGGATTTCGGAGTATAAAAGTAAATTCAAAGCAAAAAATAAATTACCGCTCGGAGGCCGGAATAAACGTCATTTCATAGGGCATAAGTCGGACTACAATGTCCTCTCGTTGGATTGGTTAAAAATTTTGAAAATAAGACTAAAAACTTGATTTTCTTCTTTGATTTTCAGTTCAATTATATGCCATGCTCTTTTGTCAAAAATTTCCAATGTCAAAGTCAAAAAAGATAATTTTATTGACTTAAAAAAATGCAGAATAATTTTTTTTCTAAATCAATAACTTTTCTATTTTACCTGGAATAAGCCTTCAAAAGGTTACCTATAAACTGTACGTTTTATCGTAACAAAAAATTATGATGAAAAATTACAAAAATCGATGAAAGTTGAAACCTAAAAGTGTCTTGAAGGCTACTCTACCCTACAATTTTTTTTATTTCGACTCTTTTTTTCAAAAATGTGAAGTTCCCAAAAACCGTATTTTTACTTCATTTTCAAATATTATGGACACATTCTCCAGCAATGTACACCTGAGGATGAAATTTTGAAAAGCGTGTATGAGCTATTTGGATATTTTTCCTCGATTCTAGACTACTTGAAGCTTCAAAAATCATGGTTTTCATTAATTGATCATTTGAATATCATTTTGTACAAGTTGGTTAAGTTATGCATCAATTCGTGATAAAATCATCGTTTTAAAACATTTTTCTAAAAACTCCTGGTTTTCAGCGAAATAAAATCCAAAAATTAGTCTTTTGATTGCATTTTGTTGGTTTATAGATGTACTAAATGGAAATTTCATGGATTTGCATTTTATCTTAAGTTAAGTATTTTTTCGAACTAGTGTAAGTTTACCATTTTATTGCGTTGCAACGTCACGAAAAAGGTACAGTTGTTTATGCCAACAAAAAACTAAATATTCAATCATTTTGATATTTCGGATGCTCTTTGTATTTGGAAAGAGCTTTCAAATGCAACCTAGAGCGACTAAATTGGTTGTCTAGATCCAAAGTTACAACAGGTTTAAGTTTGCGTTGCAACGTCACGAAATTTTAAATCATGTTGGTCACATGGCAAAAAAAGTGTATGCGTAGTTGATTGTTGAAGATAAAGGGCTACTAAATATTATATATTTTTTATATAATGTTTCCGAGCATATTTACAGAAGAATTGTACATGGGTCATTCACAAATTCCGTCACTTAAGTTTGTATGCAACTCGAAAAAAGAAGGTATTTTATGAAACTTGTTGAACAAATCAAAATAGACCAATGTTCACAAGGGGGAAAATTCTAAAACTTTCAAAAAAGTAATCACGTGGTTACTGGATGGCCCCTTTATGATAAACTGATTTACGTGAGGGTTCATTCTAATACAACGCAACCAATTTTTTTTTATTCCAAACCCTTATGTTGGCCAAATTACAGTGAAATTCACTAAATAATAAAAATCAAGTGATTCTATTGTTTTTTTTTTTACAAATTTTTGTCACTTTGTTGTTGGACGATCCCTTACATAAATAAGTTGTATGCAAAGTTTAGTTTTTCGAAATTAAAAATGTTATGTTGCGCAGATAAACACTGTTACTATTTCCTCAAATTTTATTTAAAAAGCATAAAAGTCAACAAAATAAGTTACGTTGTTTGCAGATCACCCCTTAGGGGCCATCAACAAACGATATGGGCACTTTATTTATAAATTTCAGCCCTCCTGAAAACTTGAAGCTCCTTACCTCCCTTCTAAAACTTCCACGTGTTTTGTGAATTGCTCAAAACTATTAAAATATTAAGGGAGCGTTCTTGCATTACGTAACAAAACATTTATATTTTTAGACCCCCTCCACCCCCTGGTAATACATTTCCGATGCATTTTTTTGGTTTAAATCATCGAATCCCCCCTCCTCCCCCTTGATATAACGCCGTCACGTAATGCATGGACGTCCCATTACATGGATAGAGGAGGGGAGGGAGGGGTGTCCTTCGTGATAATGGAATAATACAAATATTTATTTTTACTTTGAAAGCCCTTTGAAAAACATCGTAAATCGTACTACTACTGTGTGGTATAGAAAGAGGGGGGGGGGTCTAACATGGGCGGGCCAATCAATTCACATGTCCTTGTACTGTCTAACAATGTCTTATAATAAAATTTTAACGTACAGTTGTTAAAACTAACAAAAACTATGATTTATTTTGAAACTAAAATTTCGTGACGTTGCAACGCAACGAAAAACCCTGTTTTCAAAAACAGAGCGTTGCAACGTCACGAAATGTAAGTGGTCTTTAAAAATCGGGGTTTGATTTTTTCGAAAAACTTATGATTGCATTCGATTTGTTGGACAATTTTACATTAAAAATGGAAGAAGAACTCAAAATTTGCCGTTTAACAGAGCAGAGTTAATGGCGAAACATGAATTGGGTCAGGATTGTGAAAAAGTCACGCGTTGCAACGTCACGCTACATATTCCTCTCTCAAAAACAGAATATTTGCTTAAAATAATGTTTCAACACTGTTTCTTATAGTAAATTTAATGCCCTTTCCGAATCTGTAATCACATATATACCTTTTTTTATGTATTTTTTGAGTTACAGCCGAAATACTGAAAAAAGAAAAGTCAAACCGTTGCAACGTCACGGCGGAATGTGTCATATGAAATGTTTTAAATTATGAAAAATAAATAATTTTTTTACGATAGGTCAGTTTATAGGTAACCTTTTGAGAGCTATTTCCAGGTAAAAATGGAAAAGTTAATGATGTAGAAAAAATGTCTAATTCTGCAAATATTTTTTTGTCAAAACAATTTTCTTGTTTGACTTTGACATTGGAAAAAAATCTTGACTTAAAAAGCGTGGCAAATAATTGAATTGAAAAATTAAAGAAAAAAATCAATTTATTAGTCTTATTTTTGAAATTTCAAACCAAGGTGACACAAATCTAATTAAACATTGTTACAGTTTGCAGAACATCAATGAACCTTTAACAAAAAAAAGTGTATTTCAAAGTTTATTAGTACCATTACCATACAGAGCAAATAAAAGCCTAAGAGTGCATAATTTGATTAAAAATACAATCATAAACTTTATAAAATGTATTCCGATACTTTACAAACAATTGTACAATTTGTTTGCTCCCTGATTTGATGGGGACATTCTAAAAAGAGGAATGGGCGAAAGCTGATAGAAATTTGCATTGGCCTAATACACCTTTTCAACTTATAAATCAACTCTCAGACGGCTACAGCTTGAAAATAGTATGTTCGATAGGAAAATTATTTAAAGTACTTTTCGATTGCATATTTAATAATGGGTTTGAAAATGATTTTTGAGCATTCTTTGAGCACATTTTGAATATTTTAGAAATACCATGAATTTTGGAACACATCTTCGTAGATATTTTTTTGTTCCTATTTTTCCTATTCATTAACACATATGAATATTTTTTTCGTGTTTAACTAATTTTTTTTAATTTTCCTCATTACTACAGTTTTGATGAAGACACCAATTCTAACACAAAAATCCTTTCCCGAGGTAGAGCCATTCTGAATCCATGTGGTTTTTTTATAATAAGCTCGCAGCAAATATTTTGTTTTATTTAAATCGTAATTTTGAATGAAAACTAGGTGAATTTATAAGGGCTGCTATTTAATTTATTTTGATCGAGTTTCACCAAGATTTTTCCATTTATTTTTTGAGAGCCAGTGTTTTAAATAATCAAAAAATAAATACAAATTAAATTTTACCAAATCCATTTAAGGGCCATTAGAGGCGCGGTGGTTAGCGGCTACGGCTGCCGATCCCTAAGATGCTATGGGGCGTGGGTTCGATTCCCGCCTTATCCTTCTGGCCTTCTATCGGATGGGGAAGTAAAACGTCGGTCCACTTGCGTAAAAGAAGTTTTGGGTGACTCACCACACATGACCTTCGGATGCCTAGAAATGAGCAGAAACTTGCAACAGAGCCCACAAAAGGGGGTCGTTAAAGTGGATTGCTTTGCTTTTTTGCTTTTGCAAATCCATTTAAATAAAACTGCATTGCAGTACATATTCAGAAATAAGACATACCTCGCCAGATCTCCGGCAGTTTCAGCAAATTTCCACCTCACAGCAGGTGTAATTGCTATCGGCGTGCCTCAATCATACGGTGTGTTGATTTTTATTTATTAGACAAATATTTTCCCTTTGATCCCTTCAAAGGTGATCTCCGCTCCGGCTGACACGTGCTGCTGCCCAGCGTCGTGTAATATTCATCTGCCATCAATAAAAAAAAGGAAAACAGGGCAAAACTACGCCCTGTAAACGTCATATACAAAATTACAAGCTTTTTTATACAATTCATTTCGTTGATTGAGATATCGACAACATTGAAGCAAAGATATTAACATGGACGAAAGCAGCAGCAACAGCGGCAGTGCACTATGGGGTTTCAGGCGGCCATAAATCGAAAAACCGACATACTCTAATTATTTTTTTGGTATTTTTTTTCGAAAATAAACATTCTAACTAAGAAAAATCCAGAGTTTGAAAGTTGTAGGTTCAAAATTCACTGAATTGCAGACCTTCAAAGGCGAAAATGGTAAGAAAAAACATGTTTTTTGACAAAAAAATGATTATTTTTCATAGTTGTATTGTGTAGCTGTTTATGTATTTTTTCCTGCATCATTATATATATTCAGAAAAGTAATTGATTCAACTTTTTAATAACATTTTACAAAACACACTTTTACAGGCTAAAAAAAATAATAAAAATCAAAAAAGATGGATTTTTATTCAAAATTTAGTTTTTTTCAACTTTGCTAATGGAGTACTTTTTTTGTGTGCATTTGTGCGGTCTGAAAAATTTGTAGCTTAAAATTTGAACCATGTCCTAACTTGTCTCCAAATTTCAAAGTGCACTTATGTGCACTTTTTGATTTATGCCATTTTGAACATTTTGATTCATGCATGAAAATTAATGATTTCGCGTATACGCTTGGTTAAAATCACATTATTTACCTGCGGAAGCAGAAATGACGTACCTGCTATGTATGTTTTGAAAATGGTTTGATATTCATGACTTTGTTGGTACTTAGGTACGTTTAATAAAATTAGAAATTCCTATTCTAAGTATTTTACAGAAACGATTCGTCGAATATTCATATCAGTTCGTTGTTGTGTTCTTTTGAAAGTATGGATAATAATACCGTAGTGTCCCTGTACGATATAACGAAGCACTATTTTGAAAACGTGAGAACTACTTTCGAGTATATTTGTAAGAATTACAACATTGCAGAACCGTCACATGATCAACTCAGGGAAAACTACGCATGTTGTTCTGTAGCTTCAAAACGAGGTATACAAAAGCCCATAGAAGAAGTTCATATTTTAGGTAATCTAACGACAATCGGTTACATAGTGATTTTGATTTAGAAGAATTTATCGTGGAAAACGTGAATTTGCAAGTGGATCAACAAAAAACGTGGACGAGAATCCATACAATGTTCCATAAAATAAACCGTCTAAAATTCTAAAACACCGCAAAAATCAAATTTTGATTGGAGGGGGAGGGGGGGGGGTCTTCAAAGAGAGGTGGATTTTAACTCAAGAAGAAGGGGAGGGAGATTGAACGTAAATCAGAAACTTTAACATAGCATAAACCGCCATTCCGTGCATCAAATAGACAGAGCAAGAATATTAAAATTCACCACATTAATGCATGTGGCCTCAAATATATGAAAAAATCGAAAATTAAACTTATTTTCTGGAAAAATATCAAAATTCATTTGTTTTCATTATACTAAGTACAAACAACACAAAAAAGTCACAAAAAAGCAAAAAAATATTTTTGGCCGCTCGCTTATATGGAAATACCCCATAGTGCAGTGTTGGCGGTCAATGTTGAACAGCGATAAAACATCATCGACTCTCTCGAAATGTGAGGGAAGCCATCTGCGCTGGGTGGGCATGGCATGGCAGTGTTGCCAACCGTTTGTGCCGATGATCTTTTACATTTTTATTTTTTTTAATATTAAATATATAAGATAAGATAAGATAAGATTTTGATAAAATCCTTAAATTCTGGATTAAAAAAAGACTCAAACATGAAATTAATTCTGGTAACACTGCCACAAGCATATCAGCGGCTCCATGCTAAAACGTTATTCATTCACCGTGTTCGACAGGGCAAAAAACAAATATAAAATTTTCACTGAAAACATCAAAAAGCTACAAAACAAACGGGGACGCAAAAAAAGGGCAAGAAGGGAAAAATAATAATAAAAACTACAAGGTAATCGATCGAGTGGCCAGCCAGCCTATGGCCGAGTGTATTCATCAGAAGTGAGAACAGCAGAACATCAAACCAAGCGAATGAAGATGTACAAATAAGCAAGTCGAGTCAAGTCTCTCGAGTCGAGCCCAGACCCGCTGATGACCATGCGAGGAGGGAGGGAAAACTATAACATTTGTGTGTAATAAAAATATGATAAATTGTAAATTGACCCAACGCGTTGGCTCTGTTTGACTGTTGAATGTTGAACCATCATCCCAGGCCAGGCCAGGTTGGTGCTGGGGCGTTGAGGGATCGTTAAGGGGTGGTACAAGGTGAAGGCAGCAGCAGAAGGTAAATCAAATAAAAATACACAGTTTACGTTATAGTCACTTGCTGGCTCGTTTCCTTGCCCTGTGCTGCACCTCAACAAGAGAGGGCGAAATTCCTTCGGGGCACCGAATGGCCGGACCTTTGCAGCAATTCAATGGTCATCATCACGGTTCCGGGACGGGAGGGAAAATGTATGGAGCCGATGATGTAAAGTGTACCGAGGATGATGGGGCAAAGGAATGCTTGGTTTTAAATTAATTTTGAGAAATGATTTCTATTTTAGTTTTTTTTAAATAATGTATATTTCAAATGTGAAAAGTGTAAGTGTAACCGTTTTGTAAAAAAATAGAAATCAACCGGAATATCTCATATTTTAACAGTAAAAATCCGAACGAATATATATTTAGGAATCGCCATTTGAAAATAAATTGCTGTTTGGTGACACTGAGACACTGAGATATCTTAAGATTGAGAAGGCCAATCATTTATGCTTTCTCAAATGTACTCTTTAAACTGTTTAAACAAATTGCTTTGCATTTTATTGAAAATTGTATTATCGTTAGATGAAAACAATAAAAAAGTTTAAAAATTTAATTAACAAGCTCAACATTTAGATAAATAAAAAGTATTCTAAAATGTATTCTAAACCTGCCTAAACCTGCAGTTTTGGAATCAAAAATTCAAATACAATGTTCCAAAATATCGGAGTATTGACGATGTTTTTTTTCTGGAAAATAAAGTTTTAGCGGTGCAGTACATTGGAATTTAGGACACTTAGGAGCCCAGGGCGGCGAAGTCCTTGTCGATAAAAGGAAGACACTAGTGGTTGGGGACCGTAAAACGGGGTGACTTTGATAGGTTTGCGATTTTTCCGCAAAATGAAGAGTACAAATTAAATACGTACGGAATGGTTTAGAATCAAACTGACCATGGTAGAGAAGTACTCAAAGTACCTCAAGAAGAACTTTTCATAACATTTTGAAAGGTTTAAAAAGTTAGTTAACTATTATTAAGAAAATGTTGATGAAAGGCATTATTTCAAACTCCTCAAAGTGTCATGATTTTCTCAATGAACATAATTTTGAATCGGAAAATGGAATACATTTTCGGATTCTTTGGACAATTTTCCACTAGGAGAAGGTAAACTAATTTTGTAAATATTAAATAATATGTGTTTTTGAAACAAAATTCAAAAAAATCTCCAAATTTATAGGCAATTTCAATTGAACAAATTTCATATGAAATGTGAAAACTTGTGATTCGTGCTTCGAATTCAGTTTAAAATGTAATATAAATCGATAATTTTATGAACAATACTAGATTTAACGAATTTCAGGCACAATTCCGACTTTTTAACAACTTTACCTAAAATTTATATGTATTTTGTTAAAAAGCCTTAAAACTTAGTTAACTTAATATAAACATTGATTTTTTTCTTGAAAACTATATTATCAACTTTAGTGATGGTTCATTTAACGTAAAAATGAAGTTTGAACACCTATAATCTGATTTTATCAAGAAAAACTATGACTATCAAAGTCACCCCGGAATTTAAAATGAGAATTTTTAACGTAACTATTTTTCTGAGCATTATAGAAAAATAACTTTTTCAAGAAATAGTGCATGAACTTTGTGTGGCCTACCCCAGTACATGTTTTAAAAATAATTATCTTGAGAAAAACCTTTCCAGTTGGGAAATAATCCAAAAATAAATTGAAATCCTATCAAAGCCACCCCGGTTCAAGGTACTAGCAATGGTGGCCGACAGCTATAAAGTCAACGCGTACATTGGAATTTAATAAAAATTCATAATATTTTTAAGCGAGCCGAAACATGGTTAACATGATAATCAATGGAGAAATTTGTATTTCAGATTGTTTTCAGTTGATTGGACTTGTTTTTTTCATTGAAATTTTGAGGATTTTTGACAAACATACCGTCAGTGGGGGTGACAATGGGTCAAAAAACGATACATCTCTCGTAATTTCTAAATAACAAAAACAATTTGAATAACATCGAAAATCTTTCAACGAAGATTTGTTCTTAGATAGTTTACTAACATTTTCCGCAAATATGGTGGATTTTGATGAGCACTACCTTAAATGCCAATAGTTTGAAAATTGACCCAATCTCACCCCTTAGAGGGGGAGACATTGGGTCAAATGAAACTAAAATGATGCTCAAATACAACGATATGGTAAAAACAATTCATCCAACAGTGTTTCTTGTTCGAGGGAATCGTATTGTCATGCTACAATGTTTGAAGTATAAATTTATAAACATTTGGGTAGTTTTCGAGCAGTTAAAACAAACATATTAGAAAAATGATTTTTCGAAAGGTCATTTTTGGCCAAAAACGTACCTCAACTTTAGAAAGCTGCCAAAATAACAGGATTTGTTTTAGGAACGAGATTTTTTCAGCGAAGTCATCTTAAGATGTCCCCTACACAACCCTTTTAAAAGAATTCAGTTTCATTGAGAAGAATCCGTAAAAAATCACTTTGATCCAATCTCACCCCCAATACCCAATGTCACCCCCACTGACCAATTTTGCAGGAAGGGGCGACAAAATTTGTGGAATATATTTGCATCTGCCTAAATAGAAATAAAAATATTTGAATTAGAAGAAGAAAAAACAATTATACACTCAACCCCCAGTGGTTGGTCCCTTTTTCGTTTGACTTTTTTTTAGTTTGTACCCCGTTGGTTGGTCAAAGTCAAACTAAAAAGTGACGAACTGTCACTTTTTACACGGCGCTCACGCACACTATCAAAACAAACGTTTGGTAGTGTGTGTGAACCCCGTGTAAAAGGGGTGTCAAACTAAAAAGTTTTTGAGTGTAGTACCCTCAAACCCCGATGGTGACTTGAATCGAAGCAAAATGTGCGCGGGTTCGGACGTTAAAAATTTTTCTCGCTGACATTTTGTGAAAAAAATCTAGAACTTTGAAAAAAAAAAGTGTGGTGTAGTGGAATTTGAAGGCAAATTACGGGATGGTGCCATTGAAAATACGATTTCCGCGATTCGTCGGGACGATTGCTACCCCAGAAGGTGCCGGGAACTGCGAGCTTCCATCAATACCAGCAAGCTGAACGCCAGAAGGTGCCGGGAACTGCGAGCTCTCATCAATACCAGCGAGCTGTTGGATTTGGACCAAGGGACGATTTCTAAAGAAATTCATCAAGGCTTGCAGCAGCACATCAACACCTCAGCAGTATTCGTTCAGGCTAGATCTGTTTCTATGCTGGAAGCTGGAAGACTCGTGGCGAATCGGTCGGGATGGACCAACCTGTGAAGTTTTTCTTATTTGGTGAGATCTTTCCTATATGAATATCAAAATACTCTTTCACTTATACTAACATTCATTCAGATCAATAAAGACAAACCACGCCAATTTAACTATATACGCGGTAGGGTGTTCCCTTGGTCGTTCGCTGTGAGTTGTGGATTGCCTGCTTCTCTAATGAAGGTTCGACTAGGGGGGCATGCTTATTAATTTCTCGTCGCTCCATACCCTCAGTGACGTGATGGGAGCAAGGGCGTCTATGCGAAGTGTCCCTACACCCGCTACAAATTTCCGGCGCTTGGGGAGGGAAGCGGGAAACCATTTTGATCTATGCGCCGGTATTTGTAGCATTAAAATTCGTGCAAAAAAACTTATGCACGTGGGTGTACAGATTATGGAGTAAAAGATGATCGAATTGTTCACCTAGCGCTCACATGTGTTTCGGGACCAAGTTGCCTGCGGGTATGGGGATCATACATAGATACATACATAGTACCCTCAAAACCCGATGGTTTGACACCAACTGTTGTCAAACGAACGGGGTCACTTTTTAGTTTGACACTCCTTTTACACGGATTTCACACACACTACCAAACGATTGTTTTGATAGTGTGCGTGAGCGCCGTGTAAAAAGTGACAGTTCGTTACATTTTAGTTTGACTTTGACCAACCAACGGGGTACAAACTAAAAAAGTGTCAAACGAAAAAGTGACCAACCACCGGGGCTTGAGTGTATAATTGTTTTTTTCCACTTCTAATTCAAATATTTTTATTTCTATGTATGAAGACATGTATGAAAAAACTAATTATGAAAAATGACTTATTTAGACTAAGGAAACAATGGATAATGTTACAAATAAATCTAAAAATACAATGACAAGTCAATTTCACCCAAAATATGAGCCCAAAATATGAGCCGATTCGACCAACAAAATTGTAAAGACCGTTTTGGAAGAAACCACACAAATACTTGTTTCAGAAATAAAATTATAAATTTATACAAAACAAGCTTGGTTATGCCCTACAGAAATTGTATGATTATACCACAATTAAAACATTTCATAACACCCTACAAACGAAGGCTTGTTTCCATAAATCAAGCACTTTTTCACACAAAATCCATCACAACAACGTCGCATAATGATATCTTCAGATCAGCGATCGCTATCGCCAGGCGTCACTTTTGACAGCTTGTTGGCGCGGCGCGGACATTTTGTGCAATTTAGTCCAACAGAAAAGAAGCTCTTAAAAAATGGAAATTTTTCCTTCGAAACCAAAACTAGTAAAGCCCAATTAGAAAAGGCACTGTTGTGCATGGAAACAATCGAGTGAGTTTTTTTTTATGATTTTAGTTTCGACTGTTTAATTGAAAAATAAAGGAAACCCATTTGCCAAGGCGCCATAACACATTTGTTAATGTGTGTGCGCTTCGTCGTTTTTCGTTTTTAATGTTCAATCGTAAAAATTCATCAACTTTTCTGAGCGGGATCATGGTCCTCGAAGGCTTTTCAGATGATTTATGGGATAGAGAAGCAGTTAACCCTTGGCACTCTTCAAAACACACACAAACGTTTAAAGTGTGGGGTTGCTTTTTCGAGTATTTTGCTTAAGAGTAATCACACTCTTTAAAATGAAATTAAATTTTCAGATCCTTCTGCGGAACGGGGAGAATTTCTCTGAAAACATAATCATCGCACGCTAAATAAAGCAAAACAAATATTCAGAAAAATGAGAGGAGTGTGTGAGTAAATGCTCAAATATAGAAGCGACACGACAGTAGGCGGAACCAAACACAGTTTCCATGACGCTTCACCGCGCGCGCTCTCTCTCTCTCAGACGTGAGCAAGCGCTGTATGTACAAATGATTCGCTCTCTCTTCGCTGGTGAGAAAAAGCTCGCTCTCCGGGCAAACTCGAGCGCGCTCATGAGCAAACAATTGCAAAACATAAAATCAACAAAAATGCAACAAAAGTCAATCTGCTTGAGAGTAGAGATCCTAAATAGGGAGACTGGTCGAAGTGAATTTGACGTACCCAAACAGACACGAGTTTGACGTATCCAAACGAGCATTTGCCTTTACGCCCAGCAAAACTTGGCAGTGTTGGCAAGCTCAAAACATACGTTGCCAGATCGATTTAGCAAGCTTAGACCAGTCTCCCTATTTAGGGTCTCTACTTGAGAGCACAACAACAACAACAAAAATCGGCTCAACCTTTTTTTCAGCCAGCTGATCTTTTGTTTGGCGCTCGCTCGCTCGCAAGATCACGTGCGAGAAGAACTCGGGGATGCTGCGAGGAAGAAGCAAAAGTCCTCGCACAATCACCAATCATTCGCAGCTCCAGTTCCGTACGAGTAACGGTCGCGATTAGACGTGTGAGTGTGCTCGCGAGCAGCTCGTTAGGAGCGACGATTTTTGGCGCGATCTTTTTTTCTGTATCGATAATTTCGTACAAACACAACCATGACGATTAGAAAAGATCGATGACGAAGAAACCGGCTGATCGGCCGGCATGGGAAAATCGCGCGAATGTGAAAATGAGGAAAAGTCCCGAGCTGATGAAAATGGAAAAATTCTCACGCAAGAGTTGCTCACTGGTGGCGCTCGGAGCTGAGTGAGCGCACATTACAGATTATGGGAGGATTTTAATTACTAACTTGTCGTCGTTTGACCGGGGAAATGTGCAGTGATAAAACAATTATGGTCAGTGGTGGTAAATTGTGCAGACAGCAACGAGAATTGAACCGGCATCGGTGGATTGGAATTGGCGGAACAAGCAGCTACGTCTCATGTGTGCGATAGCAGGAGCAGTGACAACAGCGTCGGTAGAGCAACAGAAGATGAAGGTGAGAGAAACACTGCGGAATGCCGACGGTGTTTCTGTTTTTGCGGAAATATGGTTTAACGTTTTGATAAAAAAAAACTTTTTTCAACCTATGATTTTTTGTGAAAAATTTGATTGCAGAAGGGCAGACATAAACTAAAAATTGCTTTTGCTAATATTAATTTAATTTAACTGTAATCAAGCATAAGGCACTTTGTGATACTTTTTGCTTAAAAATTTTGAAAACATGGCAGTAAAAACATGGCATGGCATGGCAGTAAAAATAAACAATATTTCAAGAACTTTAAGTTGGATTACTATTAGTAGTTTAGCATTGTATTGCACTAATAAGATATATTTTTTAAATTAAAAAAATATATTTTTTAAAATAAATATGTTTGAACATTTGTTAAAATTAAATGAATTTATTCTCAATATAAACCCCGGTTCAAGACCTCCCAGAGCTTCAACAATCGATGCACCTTCTAAAGTACACCTTCATCTCCGTCAAAATTCCGAGGGCGTGTAGAATGACAGCGCAAACATTGAAAAATAAACGCGTCCATTGAAATCTCAGCCATTCTTTTCACGGTGCTTTACCGGGTGGAATATGCATAAGCCGATCGCGATGCAGCAAGTTTTTGAACTTTTTTCCCCTTCCATTCCAATGCAATACAGACAGGTACAATCTGTATTCTTAACACGAAACACTCCGACACTCTGTGTGCGTGTGTGTGTGTTTGCCATCATAATTCATAACCCACCATTATGCAGCAAAATATGAATTATGAGCCGTGAAAGAACTTTGGCGGCGAAACTTTATCTTGTTTCTTTTTGGGTTCCACCCCTCCTTGACCAGGCACCAGGTTTTGGCCAACCCACGGGAACCCGATGATGATGATTATTATTATTACCAAAAACCACCACCAGATTACTCTAAAGTGGGGTCGAGGGAAGAAATAATTAAGAAGCTATTAAGTCAAGAGCGGGGCAAGCAACTACTGAAGTTTTGCGCACATCATCTGTCTGGATTAGTGATGTGATAAATCTGACCCCAAAGTATGATAAATTGTGCCAACATCCCGCACCGGAGTCTGTTTTAATGCTCTCTCCCTCTCTGCTACTCTTCGAGAGTATGTTTTCGGAAGCTGGGCGGTTTGTTTGACAGTACGCACGAGGTTCCTGAAATTTATTGCACCAAAAGGTTCACGCCTCTAATCGGATATTCATCATCGCAGCGTTGGTTTACTCATATAAATGATGCACTAAGGTGTTTCGAGTACCATAAACGTTTCTACCAGGAATTTTACTTACAAAACAATATTTCTAGACTAAAATATTACGCATTCTGCATCTGCTAGAAGCACACTGTTGCTTAAGATGATGTAAACTTGTTTGACCAAGTCATATTTTTTTTTTTTAAAGAAGGTATTTATACGGCGTGTTTTCTAGAACAAACTTTTGAGGAAAAAATAGTCATCCTACCATCAAAACTTTCTTATAGTGTTATAGTAAATGCTCTCAGCTTTTCGATGCTTCCAAGTGGAAAATGTTTAATCGAGAAAAAGCTAAGAAATCTATTTTTTAGGTTTTGCCTTCCTCACTTTACTGAGGAAAGGCTATAAAATCACTCGAAAAATGAAACATATCGAAACATATCGACTCAGGATCATGTTCTGAGCAAATGTCCAGATCCCTATTGCAAACCGTCGTTAGTTAAATAATCGAAAGACCTTTCAAATGAGCCTAACACATCAAGGATAGGACAACCATATCAAAAGTTATTATCACTTAAGTGTTATGTATACACTTTTTGGAGGCCGGATTTCAGATATTGTGAGGGGGAATGTTGCTATTTTTACTGAATGTATTAACCATATGAATGTGAGAAAGGCACCAACCACCTAAAGGTGGATTTAGTAACGTTTTTTTTAAACAAATCACATCGTTTCAATTTCATTATTTATTGGAAACGGTTAAAGACCTGTTCAGGAAACTTGTCAAATAATGTGTTCCATGTCTCACTTACTTATCAACATATGCAAAAGAAGACAAGAAACAACTTTGTTTAACTGAGTTTTTGTATATGTGGGATTTGTTTAGAAACAAAAATCATAAAACCTAATAAAATCAACAAACATGAGAGCAGTTCTCTCAGATTTCGGTCATTCGATTTTTTTTTGTATTTTTTTATCCGACTGATTTTTTTGGCGCCTTCGGTATGCCCAAAGAAGACATTTTGCATCATTAATTTATTTATATAATTTTCCATTCAAATTTGGCAGCTGTCCATACAAAAATGACATGTGAAAATTGAAACATCTGTATCTTTTGAAGGAATTTTTGATCGATTTGGTGTCTTCGGCAAAGTTGTAGGTATGGATACGGACTACACTGAAAAAAATGATATACGGTACAACAAATTTTGATATAACAAAAATGTTCACAGTTTTTAGATTACCAATGGAATTACTCATTGGTTTTAATCAATAAATATTATTTCTGCTATTCCGCTAAATGTCAACTTTTTCTGTCCTTCTGAAGAAACGAAACGGCCTACTTTCTCTACCAAAAATAACAGAATAGAAAATTAATACCTTTCAATACCAGAGCTGAAAAGTTCTAAAAAAATAACTCTTCAACACTTCTTTCGAAAAGTAATTTTTTTCAATATTTTTTGTTTTGAACGGCAAATTCACACATGGATGATAAATATAAAATTCCAATCAAAAAGTGTTTTTCGGAATTGCAAAAAATGATGTAAGCAACTTGTTGCAAACCGATATTTTTTCCTGCACTCGTCTTATATGTACGACTCGTGCTGAAAAGATCTGCTTTTTGCAACTTGTTGCATAAACTACTATTTCCTCATGCAAGCATCAACCAGGTGCATGGATACAAAAAAAAAATTAAAATTCGAAAACAGACTAACGTCATGATTCGAAATCCGGACACTTAGTACCATATTATTTTTGTTATAGCTGGCAAAAAATCATGTAATTAGTTGGAAATGAAGAAATTTCATCAGGATTTAGTATAAACAGTCAGTTTTAAGAGAATGTATGCAAAATATGTCTTTTCTAATAATTTTTCATCAGAATTTGATAATTAAAATGACTTGTTGTGCTTCGAAACCCGGACACTGTTAAAACTGATTCGAAATCCGGACACTTTTGCTTCGAATTCCGGACACTCGATTTTGCTTATGAATCGCACAAATTTGGACTTAAATGTTAGTGAATGGCATTCTTTAGGTCTCAAATATGCTGTTAACATCAAAACAATCGATAGTTTATATAAAAAATGGCTAGAATTTAAGAAAATCAAAAACATAAATTTCTGCTTTGCCTTCCCGGTGCTTCGGACGCCTATGAAATATTTCAGTTGAAATGTTTCGCATTTTTGGTAAACTTATACTTTTATTTTATTTAATTGTTTTGGCATTATTTACAGCGTTCAAACTAACTTTAAATGAAAGTTGATGTTGGAGTTCATCAAATAACACAGTTTTGACATTCATAATGCGAACTTGTAACCAAATAATTGATAAAACAAGTTGAAGTGTCCGGGTTTCGAAGCGTCCGGGAATTCGAATCATGACGTTACACATTACTGTTGCAAGCTTCAAAAGTCATATTTTTCATAAGTATAAAGTAAAGATAAAGTGTTATAAAACGTTTAACTGTTGCAAAGGTTAAAATTGCAATAAAATTCGTTTGTTTTCAATTCAGAATGATCAAAACACCGTCATATAGTTTTATGTCAAACCAAAAATTAAATACTTTTTCAATATTTAAACAAAGAAAAAACAAAACATCCACATCAAACTATATGAACAAAAAATCAATGTAATTCATAAATGTTTTTAAAAAGGTGAGATTTATGAGACTGCTATAATATTGCTGATTCTTTGATAATTTCATGCTTATGAAAAATATTTCGCCTGATGCTTGCAACATTTATTTTTAGTTTATGTTCAATTACAAAACATGTTTTGTAGCCATGTAACTGTTTGATGTTTGGTTAAGGAAATATGGTATGTATTTATAAAAATCCATTAAGCCCTTAACAATCTCAAACCTGCTAAAATTTCAGTTGTATCAGCTAAATCGGAGCACACTGGAGAATTTGTGCACAACACATTTGTTGATTTTTTTTTTCTTTTTAAATTTATGGTTTAATAAGGTTTTATGATTTTTCTTTTTACACAAATCCCACAAATCCAAAAAGTTTGTTGAAAAAATTTTTTCAGCAAATTTTTTAAGCGATTTGCAACTTTCTACAAAGTTGTTTCTTGTCTTATTTAGCATTTATGTCTTGTTCCACGAATGTGGGATATTATTGTACCTCCCGAAACTCTGAAACAGCAAAATTTAGCTTCTAATACCACGGAAAAATGATCCAACAATTACGACACAGTAATTCAGCTTAAGTATTATCAGTTTAAGCATTTGAACTAATTATTTGGTGGAAAAAATATGAAATAGTGGTATGATCCAAAATTTGTTTACATCTGTAAAAAAAATTTTTTTTCTTAATTTGTGGATTTCAGGGATCAATGAATTTGCAGACGATTAATAGATGCATCAAGCTTAAAAATACAAGTGAATCATGACGTTCAATTACCGATTTTTGTTTATTTTTTTACATTGCACAGTGGATTTTCCGAAAATGGTGAAGAGTTGAAAAGGGTAACATTTGTGTTTGTTGAAAATTAGGGTGGTTCACGATTAGGGTTGGGCTTGCCAATTCAAGCAACTTTGTCCAAGACACCAACATTTTATCTAGTAATCAACGCCTTCTACAACCATATTTATAAAAAACATCTGATCAAATCTTTGAAAAACAGTTTTTTGAACGTGGTAATTCAGGGTTAAGTTTTGGAGAAAAGTTATATTTGGGGCACTTTTAGAGCTCTAAAAAAATTAACCTGTTTCTGTTTTCTGTTTTCTTCTTATTCCAAAATTGTCAAAAATGAAAATAGTAGTTTAGGGGATGAATAAAAAAATATAACGATTTTCCCGTAGTTTTGAAGATACTAAAATGTCTGTAACAGAAATCTGGGTGCAAAAGCTATGGTTGATGTGTATCGTTAAGGTCAAAAGTTACAACCATTTTAACGGTGCACATCAATCAGAGCTTTTGCACCCAGATTTTTGTTACAGACATTTTAGTATCTTCAAAACTACGGGTACTATCGAAATATTTTTTTATTCATCTCCCAAAGTATTGTCCAGCCTCTGGCTACAGGCGGGTTCACAGAACGCGTTCCAAACTTTGAAGAGAACGGCACGAAAAAGTGACGTTCTGTTTTTGGAACGAAAACCAATGGCTCCTGCGCGGTGGGTTCAGTTTGTTTTGAAGAAAGAGAACGAACGCAGAACGGGTTCCGTTCAAATTGCATGACTGCCACAAAGTAATTAACAACAACTATTTGACTATTTTTACAATCATATTGATGCAGGATTGGGTCCATAAGTTTGACAATTTTGGAATAATAAGATAACAACTTCCTTCGTTGCTGTGCACCCTTAAGGTAAAAAAGATGCTCTTTTCATTTTAAACAACTCTTCTGGAGACAACAAAGCCCTAAAAATTAACCATTTTTCGGAAAATACATTTTCCACTTAATTTTGCGATCTGGACCACTATGTTTTTTTCGTTGAACAAAAGTTGCTCAAAATGACCTCCTAAGCGTGCACAAAAAAAATGTAGAAAACAGAAGATGCAGAAAAATTGAATTCTTTCATTTCTCCTCATATTAGTGATGGGAAAACTTCGCTGATGCAACCAAAGAAATCTTCCATAACATAATCATGAGGCTGGGAAACGGAAGCCCTAAATGCTTTGCTCAATCACGAATGAAATTCGATATTGCCACCACAACTCTGCCAACCTACTCGCTGATAAGAAATTCGAAGAATGGCTTACGCACATAAAAAATGAAACGCGGAGAATGAAAGAATGTATTCGACCCGAGTGGGGCCACCACCGACAGAAAACAAAAAAAAAGCCCAAAATGTCAAGAGAAAAAAGAAAATCGCTCGCTCGCTGGCCTGCGCTGGCCGATCCAATCCAGCATCTTTAGGATAAGTTATGTGACGTTTAACTTTATTAAAGCGGAATTCCCTCCGCTCTCGGAGCCCGGTGTGCAACCCGAGTGGCCCCTGGGAAATTGCTTCTTTTCGGGGTTCAAAGCCTGGCACCGATCGCCCAGCACATCCCATTCCGTCCAATGGATTAACCTCGATAACTGCCGAAAAGAAGATACAAAAGAAGGGAAAAAGAAGAAATCGGTAGTATTTCAACAGTTTTATTGATATTAACATATTATGTTGTTTATTGTGCGGCTTTATCGCTGAGTCGCATGTTCTCGGCCGGCAGATAACAGCAGAAACTTCTTCCGTACACACACTCAACTACCGGGGTGGCATCTCGACATCATCGCGGAGAGGGAGAGATTGTTCCCACAACTGATCGGTGCAAACGGAATCGGTTGTGGATCATTAATCATGTGTCATGTTGGCAAAAAAAACCTCCAGAAAACACATCGAGATTCGAACTCGGTGAATGATTAACAAATCGGACACTCATGTACGGTGTTGTTCGGAAAGATGAGCGTGTCTCAATTTCATCGTTGAGGAAGAAAAGTATGAAGACGACGGCTTTGGGAGCATGAGCCATCGATCACTCATGAGGAGCAAAACTGCAGAGAAATCAATCAATCGAATTTCTTTGCCAAAATTTATGGTAGAGATTTTGAGGAGAACACAGTAAGAAAATGAAATAAAGACCCGTCAGTTATGAAACTTGTTCCATCTATTGTAATATTTTAAGAAAACATAAGTACAACGCTATTTTTAAATGTCTTGCTAATTAAAATGGACATTTGATTAAAAAATTAAATTATGTGCTACACAGCATTACCTTGGCGTTCCCTATTGCGAGATTTCTACTCGTAACTGGGTGTCCGAAGTCGGTGTGGTAATCCAAAACCTAATTTTACATCTAAGCTCCTATCCACCCTAGGATTTGAACTAACGACCTTTGGATTGTGAGTTCAACTGCCGACCAGCGACTCTACCGAGGCAGCTGGGGAGGCTAGCTATTGTTAGGCCGTTGGGGCCGTTGCAAATATTTTTCAAAGTTTATGTATGCCACCAGTGCACAGTTGTCCAGATCGCAAAATTAAGTTTAAAATGTATTTTTCGAAAAATTGTGAAGTTTTGTTGCTTTGGTGGCTTCAGAAGAGTTGTTACAAGTGGAAAAAAGGGCAACTTTTGGTTTGGTTGAAAATTAGGGTGTTTCAAGATTAGGGTGATTTTGGAAATCTAACTTTTCAGGAATATTTTCGGGATTTTTTTTGTTGTCTTCTAGAAAGGCGTCATCCATAAAGTATGTCACGCTCTAAGGAGGGAGGGGGGGTGTGACATTGCGTGTTGTAAGTATAGGAAAAGCGTGACAAAGGGGGGGAGGGGGGTAAATTTTGGCTGATTTTAGCGTGACGTACTTTATGGATGAAGCCAAAGTTGTTGAACTCGTCAACTCAAGCAACTTTGTCGAAGACACCACATTTTATCTCGCAATCTACGTTTTCTATGACCAAATTTAGAGAAAGCATCTGAGCAAACCAATATTTGAGGCACTTTAGAGCTTTTGACAAGTCAATTTAGACTTAAGGGTTTTAAGTTACAGCTATTTTAGGGTAAAAAAGAAGCAAATTTAGAACTCAAATAACTCTAAAAATCACAGGCCAAATTTAATGCGCCAGGTTGCATTCGAAAGATGAGATCTAGCACTGTGAACGCTGAAAAAATCCCAAGGGATTTTTTTAAACTAAAGATATCTTCATTTGAAAATGTCTAATTTTCAAAGGAATGGGACCCCCCCTAACGAAATTCAAAAATTGTCCAACTATTTTTCCATATAATTTTGCCCACTGAATCTGAGTCTGCCCTCAGAATTGAGCCAAAGTGTAAAAAAAATCGATTTTTGGTCATATTTTTTGTCATTGGCTTACTCATAAAAGTCTCCATACAATTTTGGCAGATGTCTGTACAAAAATGGCACGTAAATATTTAAAATGTTAGTTAGATCCCCTTTAAAAACGTGGGTTTTATAGAAAACCTAGATGTTTGGGTATCAATAGATCGAATTCCGATGGCGTATAGGTTGACTTGTGAATCGTGGACCGGTTCGGATGCTGGCGGATTTTCCGACGACGTATTTCCGGGTTGACACCAAATTCAAACGAAAAATCAATTCTTTCGATACAAGGATCTCCAAAACGGTTTTATGTCAACAAATAACTTTATTTATGTTAATTCTTCCAAAGGTGTTCAACTTCTTTTCAACTTTTTTTATTTTTCTATTAGTATCTGTTATATAACTTTTCATAGAAATAATCCTTTCATGAGCTTTTTGTAGCTCAATGTTCGGCATGAGTTTCTGAAAAAAACGTAGTACTAGGTTTCTGTCAAACTTTGAATTGTTCAAGGCAAGCTTCCCTGCACCGTGCGGTACACGCGGTTCGCTTGTACCTCGGGTTTGCTTTGCGCCTGCTTTGTTCGGTTTACACCCGTACCCGACTCACACGAACCGAGGGTATTTTGGTTCATCGTACCAGCGCACCACGACACTCTCGGTTCGCCGCGTCGGTTTTGTGTCTGGCACTCACCCATGGCATGAACCCAGTATATGAGCCAAGGTGCTTCACTCGTTACGAGCCGAGGTACGTGCCGTGGTACGCGCTGGCGGTACAAAACGGGTTCAATACCACGACACGTACCACGGCACGCTGGGTTCATGCCATGGGTGAGTGCCAGACACAAAACCGATGGGGCGAGCCGAGAGTGTCGTGGTGCGCTGGTACGATGTACCAAGATACCAATACACAAATGGGTTCAGGCACGTACCGAAGCTAGAAAATCAAACCCGCGGTGTGCGTTGGCACTGGCGCATGGAAAGCTTGGTTCAAGGGATGTAATTTTTTTTTACATACTGTAGGTGTAAAAAGCTATTGGACATTTTATTTGAAGTCTTTGACCCCCCCTATTTATAAAGCATACATAGGAGTTCAAGGCTTTACAACTGAATCCTAACAACATTCTCAAAGCCTTGATGAAATCTTTGATAAAACTTAGTCAGGAGTTGAGCATGAGCATGAGCATGAGCAGCATGAGCATGAGAGATCACCCATGGTTGCCCCTCCGTTGCTGAACAGAACCGTAATATCCTTTCAGCACTACTGATCATAGGCTTCGACGATCTAGTGGTGTTTCCCTTATCAACAGCATGTATTAATGCGCCGAAAAGATAAAACACCATGATTGCTAAAACTAGATCAGTTGCGAATAGGTAACAGTCATTGGCCACCAACGGCGCCCGCCATGTCAGTTTGTAGACCTCGATTTTAAGGGACAGGAATGTTAGTTAGCGCAGGTTGCTACTAGGGCAGCTGATTTACTCTGTGCTTACACCCCACGAGCGCCAGGAACCTGAAAACTTGTTAGTAGGATAGGGTGTTTGGTCAGGATTCACCATAGAAGATGATGATGCGACCCAAAATCATAGTGTTTATTGAAAGGTATTATATATTATTCTCAAGGCAAGCAATCGGATGCGGCGGATGAGACATTTCCCGTTTATTGGTTGTTAAATTTTAAATGAAATGGTTTAATCTTAGACAGCCGACTGTGGAAAGATAGAACCAAAATCATTTATAATTATAGAATGAAGGATTAAACAGTGTAACTTTTAAATTGAGATGTTTCTAAAACTTAGTCAGGAGTTAAGGAAAAACGACATTTCATACGTCCTCAAACCAATTATGCTAAATAGGCAAAAAAAGTCTTTGTCTTACAAAATGGAGATGGTTTGCTAAAATGGCGATGATAAATAATATATATTGGAGGTAATCAAAATAATTTGAAAGCTTATTTCTCGCAATTGGTGGCTCAAATTCAGCTGCGGTTGAAATTTTATTGATAAATGTAGGGGAGATAGAGCCAAAAAAATCAACTCGCTTCATAAAAAAATCATTATTTTTAATCACAGTTTTTAATGTTAAAAAATATTTTATTGCAATTTTCTGAAAAAAATGTTCATGTTATTTATAAACATCTATTACTATATTAATTATATCTGAAATTCTGCATAAATGAGTGTTTTCGTCAAATTTATAAAAAATATCTCAGTTCTATATTTTTTCAACCAAGATGGCGGTCAATCACATTCAATCAGAACACGCGTTTAGCGCCATATTTATGCACTGCTAATTGGCCGCGTTAAAAGCTTTTTCAGGAGCTTGTGGTTTTAATTAAGCTTTTTGCATGCCTAATGGCACTTGACAGCTAAAACACCCTTGGTTTTAAAGAAGCATGCGATAAAACTGTTTGGCATTACATTTCCATTGGGTGTTCAAGGCTCTCTTAAAACTTTCTTAAACCCTTATTGAAAGCCATTTAGCTTTTATTGTCACAAGGTTTTATGTCCGAGGCATAAACCCTGTCAGAACCTATAAATTAGCTCTTGCTTATTGGTTGCGGTGAATGCCCAAATAAAACTATTAAGCAATCAAGATGCTACCATAAAACCTTAATAAAACTAAGTGGTGGCTAGTTGGTTTAAAAATGTTACTTGAATGTGTAAAGCATGATATTTGCCGAGTATTTCGAAAAGTCTCTTTTTGCAATTCCGTCGTGAAACTACTTACTTTTCCTGTCATTGTTGAACGACGAAATAGCCTACTTTTCTGTACCAAACATAACAGAATCGAATAGCAACACTTTTCAAAATAAATGGTGAAAAGTTCTACTTTTCAGCACTCAAAAAAGTTTTCAGCACTTGTTTCGAAAAGTAACACTTTTCAACATTTTTTGATTTAAACTACTTATTGACAAAATACATGAAAATTTGGAATAAAATTTCACTCAGTGTGTGTTTTTTGGAATTGCAAAAAATGATATATGGAACTTGTTGCAAAACTTGATTTTTTCAGCACTTTTCGTATTTATCCAACTCGGTGAACCTCGTTGGATAAATGTACGACTCGTGCTGCAAAATGCTGCTGCAAACGCTCTGAAACTTTTGTTAGAAGCAATTTAGCACAACACTGTTTTGGGGATAGTTGTTTTGGACATCTAGGGCTATACTTCTACGGCGTTAGTTTTGTTAAATAATAAAACATGAATTTTGTAAATTAAAAAAATTAAAATGCAAGTTTCCACATGGTAATTTCCATACAAATTGCATGCTTTGCGTCAAACTTGGGCTTGACCAACCTCTTCCAAATTTTGGGAGATTGTTTGGGACTCTAAAAAGGATCTTAAAAATGTGTTGCTGGTTGGATTTTTATCATTTTCATTTTTATCATATATGAAACTCGATTCCACCTTAATCCACCTTCATGCTCTAAATTTGTGTTATGCCCACGATTGAAAAATCGGCTAATATCCACTTTTGGCAAAAACGAGATATTAGCACTAGGTGGTAAAGGATGTTACAACCAGCCATGCTAGATATACAGATAAATCTGTATTATACAGATTTATCGATCCCAAAAATCCGAAAAATCTGCATATACAGATTTTTTAAAAATGATTTTATTTAAAAATTTCAACAATTTGATAATTGAATTATGCTTTAATATGATTAAAAAGCTTAAATCTGTTGTTAAAAGTCTAAAAAATCCTCTATGGCTTCGAATTTGACATGAGATAAAATACAGATTTATTTTAAAGAAAATAAAGATCTCCCATAAAATAATCTGGCATCGTTGGTTCCAACCCATCTTCTGGAGCTTGAATTTCACTGAAATAGTGTTTAGACTTGGCTGCCGATGCGAAAAACCAAACGGCTAATATGCCTAGGGCGTCCAATTTTCCCGGGTTTTGAATTTCCCGGGAAACGGGAAAAATATTTTTGGAATCCCGGGAATTCCCGGGATCCCGGGAAATTTTTGAATCAGTAATAAAATCTATGTTTCATTATATTTGTTATGTTTTTAAGCTTAAAATCATTGAATTAGCTTAATAATATCAAATGGTTATAATCCTCACTTCAATCTAAACAAAGACGACAGTTTTAAAATAGCCTAAAAGATTTTTTTTTGTCTTTGTGGTGTTTAGGATTTTATATCAACTACTATTTTTAATTCCAGTATGATTAATCATTTTTTTATTTGCGAATCAAATTACATAATTCTTTTTTTTTGAAAAGGTCCAATAAGCTTTTGTTTTCCATATGTTTATAGGACCTATTCAAAAAAACTTTGGAATTCTTTCATATTTTTTTTCCTTTTATATATATTTTATATGACATGACTAAAACAGCTAGATAACAAACAACGACAATAAATAAAATGATACCAGTCAATGTAAAATTTTAGATAAGTTTTGAATTCATTGTTTTATATAAAACATATTTTACAAATTATCTTCAAGTTACTACCGCCAACCGAGGGAAAATCAGAACTACAGTCTAAATAGGTACAGGAGATTTTAGAGCAATACATTTGGAAGTACAAATTGTTTTGTTCTGTTACTGTTTCAACCGAAGTAATCCAAAACGTCATGCAAATATTTTTTGCTTTAATAGCTGTATTTATTCGTTACATTTGTACGTATTTGCCCTGGATGCCGGTGTTTGATTATAAATAATTTGATATGAGATTGTTTTTTTTAATTTAAAATCGAAAATATACGTAAATATATCCAGTTTTTCAAAAAAATAAAATAATAGAGAAAAAAATGTAAAGCACTAGGCATTTTGCGGACCTGGTAATTCAAATTATAATATTTTTTCCTTAAATGCCAATTTAATGCTGAGATTTGCTGAATACAAATTTTAATTCATTTTATTGTTCTACTATTTTCACAACCAAATCTGAATTTCCAGACCAAAATATGATTTTTTTTTTCAATTTCGGGAATTCCCGGGACAAATTATAGAAAATCCCGGGATTCAGGAATTCCCGGTTTAGGAAAAATCCCGGGATTTTTGTCCCGGGAATTCCCGGGATGGACGCACTAAATATGCCACTCTTATAGGAAATTTCCTTGACGGAGATTTTGTGACAAACACTAAACGAGTTTTTCTCGGAATACTTGATTTGGAATAACAACCGAATTTTCAATATTGGGCAGTGTTGGGATGCTCGATTTTGAGCCAATACCCGTAGAAACTCCGTTGTTGTGGTTTGGTTGAGCGTTTTAGCAGAATGCATTACTATGAATACAAAGAGACGAGTTGTTCCTTTTAATTCCGCTATATATTATAGCGGAATTAAAACTCCGTTGATAAAATCGTGAATTTCGGAACCACAAAGTATTCAAAATGGTACGCTTTCAGTCAATGTACCAAGCATTTTGAACCCCTTGTTCGTGGTTCCGAATTACATGAACGCTTGTTCACGATATTAGGAAACCATTTTTCTGACCAAATCTTCTAAAAAACTGTGTTTGGACTAGTTTGCCTGCTACCTTTGTAAAAAACTTTAACACTTATTTGAAACGTGATCAGTACCACTGATCCTACTGATCCCGATTTCCACAACGGATCACCCCGTTCCAAATTCTACCAAAAGCATGTCGTTGCTCGCGAGATCAATAAAAAGCAAGGAACGTTTTCGTATGCTAATTTAATTTGTTTTCATTGCCTTCTGGCTGCCTGCCTGGTTCCGATTCCGGATGGCCGGAGCGGCACTCTCTCCTTAAGGTCTCGCCAAACCCAGCAACGACGGTCCACACATTGCGGTCCTCAATAGTTCGCTCGTACGTAACACTGGTGGTTCTCGGCTGAAACGAAAACAAAACTGTGCAAAATGCAAATTTTCGTGTTGGTGAAAGAGAACGTCCCCCGCCGTCGCAGAGGTTCCTTGTTTTTATTTTTATGCACAAAAAAATAACACCGTGTCACTTAATGGGACTTTGATGCTCGAGTTCGGGAGAGTAAATGACCTCCATATTTTGGCGCTGGATCCCGGTTGCGTGGCCCGCCCGGGAGGTTTGCTGCTTTTTAATTAGCCATCAAAGTACCAAATACGGTCTCTCTCTCTCTCTCGGCACGGTTCGATGATCCGCGGTCTCCTGGCGGCCGAGGTTTCGGAAAGGAGTGTGTGCGCGCGCGCGTTAATTACCGTCCTCAACGGCCGGCGAAGACACGACCAAGTCGCGGCAGAACATGGCGAGGTTGCTGCCGGAGGAACCCGTCGTCCCGTAATCCTGTGCGCCAAATGGGCTCGTATAGCTGTCAGGTGTTGATGGAGCCGTGAGTAAAGTATCGTCCGCGGATCGGTTCTGGGCGGTGACATGGTAAAAGGCGACGACCGATGGTTCGCCGGAGGGGGTCCCATGAAGCGGCAAGGCTGCGAGCGGTGGGGGACAGGGATGGGAAAGTCATCTGTTTTCCATGAAAATGTGTGGAAAAATAGCATTCGAAAAATTGGAATTTCTGTACACACAAGAATTTCTTACCTCCTTAGATATGCTTTTGAGCTTGAGGATGACTTGAAACAATCATATCGACGATGGAATCCCCCATCACTGCCCTAGCGTGGGGACAATTAAAACGACGGGAGGGCTCAAGCACACAGACTTCACGTCCCATAAAGTAGACTCAGGACTCCCAGAGGAGGCGGCTCTAAACCCCATCCCCTTGGCCAGTCCAGGGCGGCTTGTGCTGTGACGATTATGATGACGACGTGTGATCACTCTGACTCGTGGTCGTGCTGCCTTTTATGTGCGCCTAAGACGGGCCATTGAATTATTAATTATTTAGTTCGGGGTCATAACTTGATAACTTTATGTCTATCCTGCTCGCGCGGGTCGTTGAGATTACGAGCGAGTCGTTGGCTTTGATGTTGGACGATCTGGAACGATAATCTGGGCAATTTATACTTAAAAAGTGATGTATCTATTTGAACTGGTTAGTTTGTTTCAGTATGACCTAGAGAGCTCGTTTGTTGGTGACCTCAGCCAAAGCCAATTCACACACCTGTTAACAAGGTAAATTTTGTTAATTATATCTACGATAAGCAACCACCAAACGCCCATCAAGCCCACAATGAGTCGAAGGTTTTCGGTTAATGTGCATATGGTTTCAACCCGATAACCAGCATCCAACTGTTTTCTCGCTCAAAACAAACACGATATGGGGGGAAACAGTTTGATTTCTATTAACTTCCAACAATCTTCCCATAATATCCAGCCAATATGGCCCTCGGTTGAGAGGTCGTAAAATGCAAAGCATCCGTTCCGTACAGCTGTGCGCGTCAACCTTCTGCTATACCCGAGTACGGAACACCACTATTCTTCAGCACCGTCATGAAACTGCAAAAGGGGTTCGTGTGTGATTCGATTGTTTTGATTGGAAGGTGATATCGCAAATCACTACGAAAAGAGAGGAGGATATCACATCGTTTCGATCGGGCAGTACCTACATCAAAGAAATTTGTTTCAAACGAAAATGTACAAATCATCTGTGGCGCGCTAAGGTTGTTTTATATCGTGTCGAGTTGCACACTAAACTTGGGTCTCGGATGGGAAATGAGAAGGCCAGGCAGAGGGTCGTGTGCTGGAACGTAGAATCTGTTATCTGCAATCTACTCACTCTGCTGGAGCTTCTCCACGACTTCGACGCAAGTCTCCGGACCAAGGCAGTGGCAAACTTCATTCATACAACAAACTTGAATGACGTCATACTCTGTTGACACATTTTTTATTTGTTATACTTATTCTGAGCAGTTCTTTCTAAAATTGTTCAGGAGACCAAAAAAGGCTGCATTGTATGGACAACTAAATTTTCACGGGGATATCAAAAAAATGATTTGACTAAACTTTTTGTTCGATTAAATGCACCGTTTAAAAATTAAAGCCATATGAGGGTTATTTTCTGGAAAAAAAAAATCCACCTAAATAAATCTCTACTATTTTTCATTTTTAGACAAGTTGGTGCTGTTACAGCTTTATCTTCACAAGAAGATTTCCTTAATATCTTAATATCTTAGCAACTTGCTGAGGAACAGGAAGTGGGTCAAATCGAGACACAAAATTTGAAGGTTCAAAAACGTCAAACATCTTAAAAAGACTATAACTTAGGCAAAATTCAATTCATTTTCAAAATTAAAAATGTATCTGAAAGGGCTTAAAAAATGCGATAAAATACAGGGAGAAGCATCCCAATTGGTTAAATCTAAAGGGAGTTATTGACATGCAACTTGTAGGGGACATCTGGGACTACCATCTGAGACTGATAACGCTTTGGGTAAGGCAGTTTAAAATATTAAAGAGACACTTTTTGTGATTTTTTTGGGTGTAAATTTTTTCTCGGGACCCCTTAGATCCCATTTTCTGGCGATAATTTTATCATATTCGTGTTCCTGAGACAATTTCACAATAGGAACATGCATAAAAATGTTTATTTTCATCCATTTTAACCCTTTTAAAAATGATAGCTAAAAAAATTCTTCGATTCACATTTATTGAAAATCAATTTCTTTTCCAAGGATACTAGAAAACTAGATGACACCAAAAAAGCAGCTTCTTAATTTAACCAATGGAGCACTTCCATTCGAGCAGTTTTTGCTTTTTTCTACAATGTATTCCTTATGGGATAACTGTCATTTCTACCACTCGAATCCGGTGCTCCATTGGGATGCTTCTCCCTGCACTTTGTTGCTTTTTTAAGCCCTTTCAGATGCATTTGAATTTTGAAATACGGTTAAGGTTTGCCCAAGTTACAGCCTTTTTAAAAACTTTGACGTTTTTAAACCATTAAACTTTCTGTCCCGATTTGCCCCACTTTCCGTTGGCCTAGAGTGCTCATATTTTGGCCAGATGCTAGTTTAATATGTACAAACAACTTTTGGTGAGGTCCAATCGACGTCCCATACAAAGGGGTATGCCCTGTTTTTGGACTCGCTCTTAAAGAAAATACTAAAATTCGCAATATGGGTATCAAACGAACCAAAATTTGGTATAAATTTCTAGATTTTTAGGTTTTTTGCAAAACATAAAAGTTTCCGCAAAATACCGGTTTTTTTGTAAGACATAAAATTATTCACAAAATACCGTTTTTTTTTTCAAAAATACTTAAAATTTTTAAATAAACATTCAGTATTTTCAAAATATGGCAGTTCATAAAAACATGAGTATTTAAAAAAAAAACTTTAATTTAGTGAAAATACTTGCAAAATTTTACTTCGTTTGATACCCCTATTGCAATTTATATATTTTTTTTTGTGTTTTCGAACAAGTACGATAATTTGTAACAAATAGTATTTTACTACCCAGTCGGCCTGGGTTCGATCCCAGAAGGTCCCGGTGGCAAATTCTGAGACGAGATTTGTCTGATCACGCCTTCCGTCGGATGGGGAAGTAAATGTTGGCCCCGGTCTAACCTAGAGGTTAGGTCGATACCTCAGTCCAGGTGTAGGAGTCGTCTCCCTGGGTCCTGCCTCGGTGGAGTCGCTGGTAGGCAGTTGGACTCAAAATCCAAAGGTCGTCAGTTCGAATCCCGAGGTGGATGGAAGCTTAGGTGTAAAAAGAGGTTTGCAATTGCCTCAACAATCAAACCTTCAGACATCAAGTTTCGAGTAGGAATCTCGTAATCGGGAACGCCAAGGCAATGCTATAGAGCAAATAATTTGATTTGATTTTTAGTATTTTACTAAAAAACTTTAATAAATTAATAATGCATTCAAAATGTCACATCGTTTGATACCCTTATTGCGAATCTGAAAATTTGAGTATTTTTGAAATTAAATATGTCTTTATTGAACATTCATATAATAATTACATTTCTTTTACATGCTAAGTGGTATGGCTTAGTGCTCTTCATCTTTGTTGTATTTATCGTTTTATTATTAAATGTTCACATTCATTTATTAACTTCGATTTTTTTTACATTTTTGCATTGAATTGAATACATTTCGGTAAAAAAGAAAAATTATTTTAACAACTAATCCTAACTTAAAACTAAAATAAAAAATTCTTTGAATTATTCAAAATCAATAAAACGACAAAACTACAAACTGTATATTTCGAGATAAATCCTCCAAGCGTTCTCACTTGTTCTGCACGAGTTTTGCAACCACGCAGTGTTGATGTCATCTCGATGAAAATGTTCATGGGTCATTCTCTACCAACTCAAACGAAATCGGAAAAAGTTGCCCCGACCCCTCTTCGATTTGCGTGAAACTTTGTCCTAAGGGGTAACTTTTGTCCCTGATCAGGAATCCGAGGTCCGTTTTTTGATATCTCGTGACGGAGGGGCGGTACGACCCCTTCCATTTTGAGCATGCGAACAAAGAGGTGTTTTTCAATAATTTGCAGCCTGAAACGGTGATGAGATAGAAATTTGGTGTCAAAGGGACTTTTATGTAAAATTAGACGCCCGATTTGATGGCGTACTCAGAATTCCGGAAAAACGTATTTTTCATCGAAAAAAACACTAAAAACGTTTTAAAAATTCTCCCATTTTCCGTTACTCGACTGTAAAAAATTTGGAACATGTCATTTTATGAGAAATTTAATGTTCTTTTCGAATCTACATTGACCCAGAAAGGTCATTTTTTCATAAAGTACAAAATTTTTCATTTTAAAATTTTATGTTTTTTCTAACTTTGCAGGGTTATTTTTTAGAGTGTAACAATGTTCTACAAAGTTGTAGAGCAGACAATTACAAAAAAAATAATTTATGGACATAAGGGGTTTGCTCATAAACATCACGTTATCGCGATTTTACGAAAAAAAGTTTTAGTTTAGTTTAGTTTTGGTTCGTGTGCTCTTTCAGAAAAGCCTATAACATCCAGTACTTTGTTCTAGAAATCAGGAGAAAATCAAGCGTTTTCGCGAAAACTTAACACGTAACCTTATGTGTGGGACAAACTTCAAATGCGTTTTTCTCAGCTTGCTGTTTTTGCATATGGGACATTTATGCGAACATGGGCAGTGTAGTGCACCACATGTTGTTGGTTCTTAATTCAAACATCAGAAGATCGTAGTTAAATTCATATATTTAAAAAAAAACAGGTATGAATAAAAGCAAACAACGACACCTTAAACTCAACATTTTACCAAATAACATTTGCGACACACGAGCACTTTACCAACACCCCAGTCTCAAGCGAGAAAAAGCTCGTAAAATGTTCTAAGAAACGATCCATTGTGCTGTCCGTTGGCGCTTCCGATTGAGGCGGTTCCCCGCCCTTTCTTGGGGACAACTCCGGAATTAGTGCGCCAAGATCGTCGTACGTAATTGCTCAAAACTATCTGAACTCGGTGGAGAGCCCAAAACCAGCAGCAACAACAGAAGGAGCAGTAATGCGTGTCGAAAGGTCGTAAAGATCATCCAATTGGCAAACTGGAGACTCCACATCGTCGTACCGGAAATGGATCGTTCATCATCGTAGGACTCTGCTGATTGCTGTTTAGGCTCTGGACATGGAAAGTTACACTTTCAGCCTGCTCGCGAGACCTGCGGAGAAGATCTGAATTGTCCGTGGGACCCCGCATCGCGGGTATCGAACCGAGGTTCATCATTAATTTTGTCAGTGAAAATAACCGAAATAGGGTTGTCTTGTTTGACTTGGCTGCCATTCTTTTCTCCTCTTAAAGTTGCTAATTGTCTTCGTTTGGCACACGCAGAGTGCTAGAAAGTGGTTTCTGGAATGGAACGTGGGAAGAAATTTGCTTCGTAAATGATTTCTCCACATTGCGAAACCTCATCTTGGCTACATTTCTGAACTAAGATACAACAAATTATGAACTCAAAGTTCTTCACATTTGAAAGAAAAAATGATTAAAAATATTATCCTGAGGGGGCACCCGGGTTTGAACCGGGGACCTCTCGATCTGCAGTCGAATGCTCTACCACTGAGCTATACCCCCGTGGGATGATTTGATGGTCGAAGCAAGCGTTGAAAAATTACTTCGTTTGTTGGCCAACAACTCTTCCGCTGACAACGCACAGTGTCCACAAGCCTAGCCTACTTGATTTTTTGTTTTGTAAACCTTATCTATAAATAGCAATTGCGTGGAGTTCTACTGCATAGGGACGTGGCGTTACATCGTGCTGCCACCTGGTTTTTTTAAGCGCAAGAGTGTAAAAGTGCTGAGTCATCGTCTAAAAATAGACGGCGTCCTATCTCGCCCAGCAAAATGAAGTCGATAAAGTAGTCGGTTTCGATGAGAAAAAGTGGAAAATGTGGTCTAAAAATAGCGACGCCATCTCCCTATGGTGTTCAACTTGATGACTTGACGCGATGCTCGCGACGCCTCGTCTAGTAAGCGTCAAGCTAGTTGGTGTTCAACATGTACGCACAAGTTCCTGAGAAGTCCGATGTGCGGAACCGAATCCCAATCAATGAAGCGAACGTCTCAAAATTTGAATGTGAACACGCTGCTACCGGTTTTAACCTCACTTTAGTAAATATAATTTGGCGAAATCGAAGAGCCTGTCAATGAAGAAAAACGCCCACACGAATCGAGACAACTCGAGGAACCAGAACGCTGTCCAGGGAGCGAACCGTTTTGCTTATAATATTATAGGTCCTCATTAAGATAAGTTTACAGCTCGGGCAGGCAGCAGCAGCACAGCGGCGTCCGGTTCTAAAGTATGAAACCTCAACGACGGTGCAGCGACGACAGCAGTGATAAAAGAGGCTGCTCTGAACCAGGCACGCCTCATAAAATTGGCATCTTTACGTGTGCGGGCCAAGGTTTCGCAGGTGAGAGATCGATGAATGAAGAACTTTCTCTAACGAGCAGCTGGACAAAGCCAAAATATTTACTTTTCCTGGTATTCTATACTGACCAAAAATAACAGTGCTGATAAGTTCATTGTGCCGAAAAGTAACAATTTTTGATACTGTTTTGGTAGCCGACCTAAAGCAAGTTTCACTACACAATCCTTTTTAATAGTGTTTTTCGTTAACAAATACTTGCTGTAATAGCTACTTTAAATTGAAGGTACATAAATCAAAAAAATTAACGAAATTTGCTCAACTATAAAATATAATTTTTGTATGTTAAAATTTTTGACTAGAAGTTCGTACCAAAAAATATAAAACTATATTAAAAAATAAAATGCATTTACATGAAATACCGTACAAAAGCATCAACAACTGTGTCGTTATCCAAATATTAGTTTGAAAATGAAGCTCAAAAATTAAAAGTCAAAGCTACGATATTTTTATTTTAAAAGAGTTGTTGGCGGAGACCTTAAAAAAAGTAAATTTTGTTATTATACACTTGAAACAGAAAGCTTGTTTTTCCTTACGATTTTCAGGAATAACAGCAATTACCACGAAAACTGGACATCGATTAAATTTGTAATTATTAATTTGACGAAAACAGTTGGCATCGTCAGAAAAAAAAATGGAATTATTATAATTATATTAATAAAACAAATAAAAAATAATCATTACATTACAAATAAAAAATAATGATTTCTGGAATTCATGATTGTGCAATGTGCAAACAACGAATGATACACGCGAGTGGAGACAAATAATTAAGCATTTATTGCGAATAAGTAAATTTATTAAAAAGTTATGCGTGTGTCTTCCTGTGCTCGCGGCTTATGACAACCGGTTTCCGGTCATGGATGTCAACAGGATGACGACAAGTGTCGCTCATCCAGGGTCACATCCAGGGTTGTTCCTAGGGGACCAACATTCAACATGGCCGATTATAACAATCGAGCTGAAACTTTGTCTGAAACCAGGTTCTATTGTTTTTTTCATAGCAGAGTAATTTTCTGTTCTTTTTTAGCATTTTTTAATTTGGATTGAACTTTATGTGTACTTTTTCTATTCTAACAAGGAAGTAATTTTGTCTCTATGCTTTTTCGGGAACCATTCATATGCTTCTTTTTTTTTGGCTTTTGAGCAATTCTCTATGAAATCGGTCGTTTTTAAAGAATTTTAAAACGGCTGAAACATTTTTGGTGCCTTTGGTATGCCCAAAGAAGCCATTTTGCATCTTAAGTTTGTCCATATAATATTCCATACAAATTTGGCAGCTGTCCATACAAAAATTCATGTATGAAAATTCAAAATTCTGTATCTTTCGAAGGAATTTTTTGATCGATTTGGTTTCTTCGGCAAAGTTGTAGGTATGGATAAGGAATATACTGAAAAAAAATAATACAAGTAACTAAAACTTGATTTGCAAAAAACACTATTTTTATTTTTTTTTTCATTTTTTGATATGTTTTAGAGGTTGTGCAAAAAATCGTTGACCAAGTTATGATTTGTTTAATCAATACTGCTTTCTTCAAAAAATCAAAATATTGGTCGCAAAAATGTTTCAACTTAATTTTCCGGTGTAAACTCAAATTTGCGATCAAAAAGTACTTAAGTGAATTTTTTATAAAGGGCAGCAGTTGCCCCGATCCCTCTTCGATTTGCGTGAAACTTTGCTTCAAGGGGTTATTTTGGCTCCTGATCACGAATCCGAGGTCCATTTTTCGATATTTCGTGACGGTGGTTCGGTACGACCCCTTTCATTTTTCGGGTTTTTTACTGAGACACGTTTTTAGTGATTTGTAGCTCGCAATCGTTAAGAGATAGAAATTTGGTGTCAAAGGAACTTTTGTGTAAAATTAGACGCCCGATTTGATGGCGTACTCAAAATTCCAAAAAAAACGTATTTTTCATCATAAAAAGTCAAAAAATAGTTTTAAAATCGCTGCCATTTCCCGTAACTCAACTGTCAAAAATCGTGAGACATGCCATTTTATGGGAAATTTAATGTACTTTTCGAATCTGAAATAACCTAGAAAGGACACAAGTCACAACAATCGTCTAATGGGTCATTATTATGCAAAATTAGCTGAAAATACCGAAAAAAATACTTTCAAAAGCACACAATTGAGTTTTTGGGGTTAAAAATTCGAAAAACTGGTCAAAAATGGTCATAATCATCAATTATGTTATACACAGCAAAAAATCCGATGGTAAAATCGCATGCAATAGCATGCACATCACCTTCGTCAAAATAAACACTTAATATTACACACTGCATGTACAATTTTTGCAAACTCAAAAAAAGGTTGCAACCGACGGGATTCAAACCCAGCACCAACTGTAAGGACTGGCGCCTTAGCCCACACGGCCATCAGACCGATGTAAACCAATATGGATAAACGCATATATGAGCTTGACATTTCGGTCAAGTAGGTTTCCCATACTAATGGGCTACATATTTCAGAGTGTAAAATCACATTAAATTGCATAAAATAATGCAATTTTTATTTTACACCCAGGCCTTTTACACGCAGCTGGATTACTACATTTTTAGCTGTGTATTATGATAACTCGTGAAGAATACATGCAAACCCCTTATGTCTATATATTTTTGTTTTTGTCTGCTCTACAACGTAATTTTAAAATGAAAAAAATTGTTCTAAATGAAAAAATGAGCTATCTGGGTTATTTCAGATTCGAAAAGAACGTTAAATTTCCCATAAAATGACATGTCTCACGATTTTTGACAGTTGGATAACGGGAAATGGCAGCGATTTTAAAACTATTTTTAATTTTTGGAGAATTATCCAAAGTGCACCACCACTTTTTTTAAAATAGTCGAAGTTTTTCATTTTTTCTAAATTAGTGCACATGTTTGCTCACTTTTGAAAAAAATATTTTTGAAAAGTTGAGAAAATTTTCTATATTTTGCTTTTTTGAACTTTGTTGATACGACCATTAGTTGCTGCAAGTGATTAAAAACAGGAAAATTGATGTTTTCTAAGTGTCACCCAAACAATTTCAATGTTTAAATTTGAAATATTCGTGAAATTTTCCGATCTTTTTGATAACAATATTTACATTTTTTAAATCAACATTTCAAAAGGTACAAATAAAGTTTCAATTAAATTTTAAAATCATTTGCTCATTCTTGAGGAAATTGCTGCTTGGATAGGCAGCTACCAAAATTGCACTGAAGTCTTAAATGGTACACAAATAAATCAAAATAAAATTGCTGATGTTGGAAGCAAGTCGGACAAACATAAATCCCCAGGTGAGACGGAGAAGGTAGTGTGTTCTGAAATATGAAAAGTGTCCATTTGGTTTATGGATGGCTTGAGTTATCTTAAAATGGTTTTAATATAGTCACTTGAGAATGTCATAATGTGTAAACAATTTTGGGGTTTAAATAAAATTTTCATGCAAATCCCTTAGAAACAAATATTTATAATAATTCATTCAAATTAAAATCAATGGGTTTTTGGAAAGGTTCTGAATCAGTAGTTTCAAAAGTTTTGACAAGTCAGATTTACTAAAGTCATTTTTACTGTACCTGCTTGTCTCAAAAATTGAGCAATTTGACTCAAGTTTTCGACACTTATTAGTATTTCGTTTTGCTAAAACCCTTTCTCTGTCGCTATTTTAGTGTTGTTGTTTTATACATTCATTGAACAGAAAGAGGGAGAAAAAAATACCAAAAGCACAGCGCTACCGTTAAACATGATTTCACGGATCATCGGATCGATTGTGTGTCCATGGCGGCGGTGGTGGCCATTTCCCCCTGCTCGTTTTTCAAAATCCTTCTCCGCCAGACATAGCTAGGGGAAATTCTCGTATGTTTGGCAGGTTAAGCACTCGCTCCTAACTCCATCCAATTTGCTGATTTTCACTATTTAAACAACTAATTTTGCAAAACTTTTGATAGAAACTTGCTTGCTCACTTCTTATTGAGATATTTATCACTCGATTTCAGCTGAAAACGCTTTTAATTAGTTTTAATTGAATGTCAAAGTTCTGACCTGCCAACATTAGAGGCACGCTGGAATTAGATGCTGTTCCCCTAGGCCCTGATGGATGTGCTACGGAGCGATGAGAGCAGAGCCTTTGATGGGCGTGAAGGAAAATCCAAAACCGTGGAGCTCCGGATGAATTGGTTCCGCGCACGAGCAACACTGTTTGGAGGAGAAGGTTTGAAGGGTAGGTTCAGGTCGTCCCCGACTTTCAACGCCACTTTCTTGCGCCATTAGGCGTCGTCGATGATGATGCTTCGATCGGTTTGCGGTAATTTGGATTATTATATTTTATTAACTGTCTCACTTTTGAAGGCACAGTATTAAAATAAAATTCCTTACTAACTAAAAACGTTTTATTTTATATTTCGACATAAAAATAAATTTTTGCAATTCCACTGTGAAACTGTCAACTTTTCCTGCCCTTCTGGAGAAACGAAACGGCCTACTTTTCCCTACCAAAAATAACAGAATGGAAAATTAATACCTTTCAATAACAGTGCTGAAAAGTTCTACTTTTCAGCACTGAAATGGGTGTTGAAAAGTTGATTTTTTCAGCACTAGTATTGAAAAGTAACATTTTTCAATATTGTTTTGTTTTAAACAATGAATTTACTAAACACATGAATGTTTGACATAAAATTTCATTTAAGAAGCGTTTTTTCGGAATTGCAAAAAATGTTGTAAGCAACTCGTTGCAAAACTTGATTTTTTCAGCACTCGTCGTATTTATCCAACTCGGTAAACCTCGTTGGATAAATGTACAACTCGTGCTGAAAAAATCTTCTTTTTGCAACTTGTTGCATAAACTACTAATAGTAGTTTATGCAACAAGTTGCAAAAAGAGGATTTTTTCAGCACGAGTCGTACATTTATCCAACGAGGTTCACCGAGTTGGATAAATACGACGAGTGCTGAAAAAATCAAGTTTTGCAACGAGTTCCATACAACATTTTTTGCAATTCCGAAAAACACCCATTGAGTGAAATTTTAAGTCAAATTTTAATGTATTTTGTCTATAAAACGTTTAAATCAAAAAATGTTGAAAAGTGTTACTTTTCAAAACAAGTGCTGAAAAGTTCAACTTTGCAGCACCCATTTCAGTGCTGAAAAGTAGAACTTTTCAGCATTTATTTTGAAAAGTGTTGCTATTCGATTCTGTTATTATTGGTACAGAAAAGTAGGCTATTTCGTCGTTCAAGAATGACAGGAAAAGTAAGTAGTTTCACGACGGAATTGCAAAAAAATCATTAACAAACTTTTAACAGTGCAATTTAACCTTTGGCGCACGAGATACAGGTCCACCATTAGTGCTGGTAGCTGGACGATTGATAGAGTTGTAGCTGAGTGAGCGATTAGCGAGTATGTGTGTGTGAGTGCGATTAGCGATTCGCGACGCTTCAATTTCGGTGAAAAGAGTAACGCCATTATTCACGGTTGCGGGGCGGTTCGATGAAGGCATCGAGTGACCGCGCGGTGTCTGCCAAAGCCGGAATCTGTAGATCTGCTGGCTTCTGCTATTTGTTTTTATGAAAGCAAAATGATTAATAGAGTCGCTGTGTTTTTGCATCGGCATGTTTTGAAATACATTTTAAGATAACTTATAATAACTTATTTATACTTGTTCTTAACCGTTATGTTGATGTGTTTGAAGATATTTTATTTTTTATTTTATACAAGCCTTACCCGACAAACTTCGTTCTGCCTTTTCGTTTGTTGACGTTTTTAACTATTTTGCTTATTCAGCCTCCTGTGATCAAAATTTGATTTTACGTAACTTTTCCCATACAATCTGCAGATTTTCCGGAATCGGTTCCAGAGTTGCCAAAGTTGTAACTTTTTGGCGTAAGAACCTTCCTTGGACTTATACGAACCCAACGCAACAAAGAGCACCTCGATCCGACGTTCCGTGTTGAATTGATTCGCGTTCGAACAAAACCGTCGAATTTTTTTTATATTTATAGATTTTGTTTAGTTCAGTTAACGAACAGCATACGGTGACTATGCTACGTTCTCAGCCATGTTACCGAACAAGTACTGTATTTTCAAACGCGCAGTTTATATAGGCGTAACATTATGTATATTTAAGATATATTTATAGATAGTCATTTGGTGTAGCTCACAATGGTTCACCTTTTGACCATCACAGATCCCCAAAATTCGACTTCAATCTACAGATATTCAATAAAAACCGAAAAAAAACTCCGTGCATTGTTGTCACTTTTCATATGAGAGAATTTTCAAATCTTGTCGTGCTATCTTGACACACCCTAAAAATTGTGTAAGTGCGACAACTGGCCAAAGGGATTTCAGGTCAGAACGCTTTTGACACAAGTACTACCGAAAATATTTGTAATTATAACTCGGATCTCCGGCAACCACATTCATCTAAACTTCGGGACAATGTACAGAATGGTCAACCAATCAAAACGTGTTTGTTATTGTTTACATTAAAATACGTTTTTCTCGGAATACGACCTGCACCAAGATAGCACGACAACGTCGATGAACTACTTCTTTTGTGAAATTTCGATAAAGTGCATCGTTTTCAAATTATAACCATTTTTAGTTAAACCTTTTGTCGGCTTAACTCAGTGGTCACCAAACTGAGGCCCGCGGACTGCATGCGGCCCACCGAGGTCTTTTGTGCGGCCCGCGGGCTGGTCTTGAAATGATTATGGAATCCGGCCCATTTAGGATTCCTCGTATCAAGTTATTTAAGAAAATGACGAATAAGTTTTCTTTTTAGAAATGAATCGGGTTCCGTTAAAAAAAATATTTCAATAAATTTGAATCTAAAATTACTTTGAATTTTGAAACGGAGTTAAATATAAACTAAGAAAAGCATGGTTCTGAAATTTTGCAGAAAGACCAAGTGGTTCAAAGAATTCACCTAATGTTTAAATTTATGCGTTTTTTATATTTGCTTAACCTCAAATTGCATAGAAATTTCGGATTTTGAACGAATGAAATAAAGGTTTTTAAAAATCAATATTTCAAGTAAAATTTTATTTATTATTCGAACCAAAAATCTTGGAATTAAAATTATGAAATGTACAAAACAAATCAAGAATATCATTAAATACATTTTTAAGTCGTATGCAAGAGATTGCGAGATTCCTACTCGAAACTAAGTGTCCGAAGGCAAGCAATCATAATTTCAAAAAAATGTTTATGTTATGAGCGTTTTTATCTCTCACTATTGCTTAGTGAAGATTTAGCTAGAATTTTTGTTTAAGCTTTTGTTTTCTTCCAGTCAGGTCTATAAGATTCAGAACAAAATATTTGAATCTATTTTTATGTTTCAAAATTCATTTATTATTTTGCAAAAAATAAATTTCAATTGTGTAGGTAATTTTTAATTAAATTAAAAAAAATGTGTTTTTGACTTATTTTATTCTAAAAATGTTTGTTTCAAAATTCATTAAAATTATAATAAAATATTTGAAAAAAGTACAAAATTTTTTCAAGCCAAAAAGAGTTTTCAGTCCAAACATGTTTATGAATTGAAAAAAAAACTTTCCAATTATCCTAATTTTGGTGAAACATTATTTAACTTAAACTTAATAGTATAAAAGTTTCGAATAGAATGAAAATATTGTTTTTGCACAAGAAATGTATTAGCAAGGATTGACACGGAAGCAATTTTTACTGAAAAAAATTGAAACATTAAAATACATTCAAAAATCATATGAAAAAGTTGTGCAAAATGTTAGTTTATCAAAATTCAGCTTTCTTACTATTGAAATTTAACAAATTTTAGTAATTTTTATTTGTTTTTCACACGCGGGCCGCGATACTACGACTCATTTCAAAAATGGCCCGCGATGTTCAGCTGGCTAAGGACCACTGGCTTAACTTATGTAAATATTAATGTGTATCCTCCCTCAAATAGTTGGAGGCTCGTGTCTATAGAATATAAAACCTTCAATATAAATCATTGAAGTCTTCCAAACCAGTATTCCTTCCCAATTAGCCACTCATATCGTGTGTCCAGGTGCTAATTCTAGCCGAGGGCACATGCCCAAAATTCAATGACCACACCAAAGCCTATAAATCAAGAAGCTACTTTTGCTAAGCGCCAGATTTAACCTTCCCTTCTTTTGACTTTTTTTTTCTCGAATTGGCTATTGTAGCACAAATGCCCCTTGTACTCTTGGAGGACTTCCCGGAATTGTCTGCCAATTGTAGAGACCCTCAAGTGCTAGGACATTTTGGCTACAAAATGTGGCGATTGTGTAACACGTTCCAGCCCTTTTACAATTTCCCCTCTGACAATGCGCAGTGTCCTCTGCCTCCTCCTCCTCCCTCCCCATTAACCGAGCTAAACGGGTATTGTACGACCGACCAAAGATACCATTCCGGGTTGTGGTTAGGACGTTCTTTCCATTCATCATTCCGGGGTTGGCTTTGTTGTGGGCTAAAAGGTGCTGCTGCGCTTTCAGGAGATTTGATTTTGAGTGGAAATTGAATGGAAAGAAATCCGCACTCGAGATGATGTAGCGGCTGATGCTCATTGAATGGAATTGGTCACCCCAGGAGGTCCCAAAGTGCGTTTGTGCATTCAAGGGTTTTATGACTTTTTGCAGTGATATTCGGAGGAATAAAAATGAATATTTTTAAACTTCTAATTCTTTTAAATGTTTATTCTTCTCATTCCAGAAGGAACTCCGCTCCTGCACCGCGTGCGGCGAACCGATCTCCGACCAGTACCTGCTCGACGTTGGCGGCTGCTCGTGGCACTCGGCCTGCCTCCGGTGCTGCATCTGCCACACCCCGCTGGACCAGCAGCCGTCGTGCTTCCTGCGGGACCGCCAGATCTACTGCAAAGCGGACTACGCGAGGTGAGAGCGAGAGTGGGTGTATTGGCGTGTAAAAATAGTTCATAAAGTTTTGTTTTAAATGTGGCTTTTTATGATATTGATTGGTAAGCTTAGTAATTTTTCACGCTCAAATATAGCAAATTTCAGGGGAACCATACTTCTAAAGCATCAAATTTCACGGAATGCGAAAAAAATGCTTCGAAAGTCTTATGTTAAAATTACAGAAAGTACCGTAAACCGGGGTGACATTGATAAAATTTTGATTTATTTTTGAAATATTTTTCAACTGGTAAGATTTATCTTAAGATTATTATTTTTAAAACATGTGCTGAGGTAGACCACACAAGTTGCATGCACTATGTTTGATAAAAAGTTTTTTCAATTGTGTTTAAAAAAATAGATGAATTGAAAATTGTTCAATTGAATTCCGGGGTGACTATGATAGTCATAGTTATTCTTGCTAAAATCAGATTTAATGTATTCAAATTTAATTTTAAGTCAAATGTACTATAACTAAGATCGCTGATACAGTTTTTAAGAGAAAAAAATCAATGTTTATAATTAGTTTACTAAGTTTATAAGCTTTTTAACAAAATACAAATGAATTTCAGGTAAAATTGTTTTGTTTATAAAATCATCGAATCATATTGCACTTTAAACTGAAATCGAAGCAAGAATCATAAGTTTTCACATTTAATATGAAATTTGTTCTACTGAAAATGCCTATAAATTGGGATTTTTTTTTTAATTATGTTTCAAAAACACATAATATCAATTATTTACAAACTTTTTTTACCTTCTTCCAGAGGAAAATTGTCCAAATAACCGAAAATGCATTTTATTTTTTCATTCGAAATCAGGTTTAATAAGAAAATCATGACACTACCCGAGCAGGGGTAAATAACACGGGAATACCAAATTTTGGTATTACTTGGGCAAATAACAGGGACCAAAATGTGCCCTTGGTTGCCCAGTAATAGATGGTAAAATACCATGAAATCATACCAAAGTCTAGTATGTGGAAGGGCACAACAATACCAAACCATGTTATTCCAAGGGTAAAATAATACCTCAAAATAAAACCATTTCAATACCAAGTTGAGGTCTTCTGGATTTTTGAACATTGCTTGAATACCAAAACTTGGTATTGCCATGGTTTAATTTTTAGGTATTCCCGCGCCCTTGGAAAATCAGATTTTGGTATTCCTGTGGTCTTTCAAATACATGATTTTGGTATGATTTCATGGTATTTTACCATCTGAGCAATTCTCGCTGAAACCGTCCCACTAGATGCACATGTTCTCAAATCGTTACGGCAATGTTCTCATTCGATTCAGCGCACCAAAAAACCATTAAAACAACCTTCGAACCAATGAAAATGTCAGCCGTTAGCCACCTGTAAATAAAAACTTGTATTGAACTATGGATTTTTTCGAAAAAATGCCCTTATTTGGAGAAATGATATCTACCAAAATACATTACCAAACATCAAAAAGTTATATATCGTTGGAAAGGTAATCGCGAGGGCTTTCTATCGCACTTTTAAAAACATTTCAAAAATTATTTTTTCAAGTGTAATTTTAAGGGTTTTTGAGAAACTTACTCTTAATTTTGAATTTTGACCGTGTTCGCAACCACTTATCATTACGCAACCATTTTCATTCGAAAGATTGGAAGATTTTGCATAAAATCAACTTGAGAAAAGTAGTGTAATGAAATAGTTTTCGTATAGTTTTTAACGGATGAAAGAAATTGGTAAAATTTCAGTTAAAAATAACCAAAGCTCAGACTTCAGAAATGAACCTAATTTACAGTCAAAACAAAGCAGGATTGTATTTGAGCCGAATGTACAGTCATATGAGGCAAATCTGGACATATAGGATGAATAGGGACAGCTATTTCAACTATACTTTCACTTATCAGATCATATTTTTAAATTGTTTATGTAAAAACATACATAAACAAACAAGTTTCTAAATTTTAAGCTTTTAAGTACTCGGAAAACTAATGTCCTTACTTAGACTGTATACTCGATTCACCACTTTTAACTGAAGTAATATTTTATGTACAGAATTTGTTTTGGGAAGATCTGCAAAGTTGAAATCAATATTTTTTGATCAAGTTAAAACTGTATGGGGCTGTTGATACCATAAAAACAAGCAAAAAACTCGATTTTCGTCCTAATTGGACTACGCCCTTTGATTAGACACAAGTCAATTTACGATAAATTTACCTTAATTTGATATTAAAAGCCACCCCCAATTGAAAACTGAATGAAAAATTAACTAAAATTAAAACAAAAAAAAAGTTAAAAATCCCTTTACACCACACACGGGGCAAAGCTACGCACTTATTTTTTAAGAGTAATTGCCTGGTTCTCGACATAAAAGCAATTTGAGGTGAATTCTAGTACAACGTTTTGAAAGCAAGTGATAAGGGTACAATTTGGTATATAATCAAAAATATGTTATGGTCATCGGTGACAGAATGATTGTCACTAGGTGCGTACCTTTGCCCCGCTCTTCTCTATTCTATGTAAAAAAATGGGATTCATTTAACTTTAATTTTTAATTACTCTCAATATAAAAACCAAATTTAAAATTTTCATTTGTGCAAAATAAATACATTGAAAAAAGTTTTAATTGAAAAACTGACTACACTTATTAATTCCACGTCTAATTATCTTTCTAGTGAGTTCTGACTCGACATTGTACGGCTTGCGGTTTCAGAGATATCGCAGTTTGTCAATGAAGGTTTTTAACATTGTTTGCAGAAAAGTGAAAATTTGGGGTGGTGTCAAATAAAAGGACCTAGTCCGATTTGGACGAAATCGAGTTTTTTGCTTGTTTTATGGTATCAACAGCCCCATACAATTTTAACTTGATCATAAAATATTGATTTCAACTTTGCACTTTTTTGTGCACGATTGAGGTTATACAAATAAAGCAGATCTTCCCAAAACAAATTCTGTACATAAAATATTACTTCAGTGAAATGTGGCGAATCGAGACTACAGTCTAAGTAAGGACATTAGTTTTCATAGTGCTTAAAAGTTTAAAATTTAGAAACTTGTTTGTTTATGTATGTTTTTACATAAACAATTTAAAAATATGATCTGATGAGTGAAAGTATAGTTGAAATAGCTGTCCCTATTCATCCTATATGTCCAGATTTGCCTCATATGACTGTACATTCGGCTCAAATACAATTCTGCTTTGTTTTGACTGTAAATTAGGTTCATTTCTGAAGTCTGAGCTTTGGTTATTTTTAACTGAAATTTTACCAATTTCTTTCATCCGTTAAAAACTATACGAAAACTATTTCATTACACTACTTTTCTCAAGTTGATTTTATGCAAAATCTTCCAATCTTTCGAATGAAAATGGTTGCGTAATGATAAGTGGTTGCGAACACGGTCAAAATTCAAAATTAAGAGTAAGTTTCTCAAAAACCCTTAAAATTACACTTGAAAAAATAATTTTTGAAATGTTTTTAAAAGTGCGATAGAAAGTCCTCGCGATTACCTTTCCAACGATAAATAACTTTTTGATGTTTGGTAATGTATTTTGGGAGATATCATTTCTCCAAATTAGGGCATTTTTTCGAAAAAATCCATAGTTCAATACAAGTTTTTATTTACAGGTGGCTAACGGCTGACATTTTCATTGGTTCGAAGGTTGTTTTAATGGTTTTTTGGTGCGCTGAATCGAATGAGAACATTGCCGTAACGATTTGAGAACATGTGCATCTAGTGGGACGGTTTCAGCGAGAATTGCTCATCTATTACTGGGTAACCAAGAGCACATTTACGTCGCTGGTATTTGCACAAGAAATACCTTAATTTGGTATTTTCATACCATTTTTAGGGCAACAGTTGCAGTTAGTGAAAAAACGGAAATGATCCATATGCAACAGCCAAATCTACTCACCTGATGTTTCCCTATTGTTCTTAGTGATATTCTTCACCACATTGAATGCATTTGTCATTGATGAACGGCCTATACTTGAAGTTCTTGAAGATTCTGAAAAATAACAAGATTGAAAAATAAGTGTTATTAAAATTAAACTGGATTGAAATTCACCAAAATTCTATAATCTGTCGATTAACTCGTTTTTCAAAGTATTTGGTTATCCCAACTTAAAGAAATTTCAACGTTTTAAAAAAAATCTTAGTGGTTATATAAAAAAAAAAGAAAATCAGCTTTAACATTTTTGGGTTTCAAGTCATTTTAGCGCAAAATAAATTATCTCATCAAAATTCATAAAAAAAATTCCCATAGTTTCAGAGGAATTTGATGAAACCTTTCAATACCAAAATAAAAACAATGTGGCATCCTGACTTAGAAATTTTACCACAACGACAAGTCATTTCTTTAGGGGGTATATCAAAAAATTTTAAAATCAAGTTTGAAATTTCCGGTTTTCAATGAAAGCATTCGCTTTGAGACATCATTTCAGCGCAAAATTAATTATTTTGTCAAAATTGGTCAAAATTTTCCCATAGTTTCAGAGGAATTTGATAAAACACTTTAATACCAAAAAAAATACCAATATGTGGTGTTCGACCATTGACAAATTCTGAAATTTTGCAATATCAAAACAATCCCTTTAATTGGTATGATAGCACGTTTTGTTCTTGCAAAATCCTTAAGACAAATTTTAAAGGGTCCTGGAATACCAAAATTTGGTATTGATACTAGAGAAAGGTATTATTACGCATTTCCCTTGTTATTTACCCATGCTCGGGATATGAGAATATTAAAATAATGCTATTTATCAACATTTTCTTAAATATAGTTAAACAACTTTAAAAAAAATATGAAAACTGCTTCTAGACGTACTTTGAACAGTTCTCTACCACGGTCAGAATGATTCCATATCATTCCGTACGTATTTAATTTGTACTCTTCAGTTTGCGGAAAAATCTCAAACCTATCAAAGTCACCCCGGCTATTAAAGTCACCCCGTTTTACGGTACTCTATATACTTCACTTTGTGTTAGTCTTCAGTCAACTAAAATTTATTCACCAATTTTTAAAGTATCACTGAAAGCAAATCTTTTTTTAAAATTTGTTCAATAAATATTTTTTTTTCAACTTTTATTCGATTTATGTAAGTATTTTCTGATTCACTTTTTTTTCAACTATTTTACATTGTATTGAATTCCAAATAAAAAAATAATTAACAGTCTTATCTAGTCAAAGTGATTAATACACATTACGGTCAACCAAGCTAAGCTAAGGAATGAACATATGATTAAATCATGCATATATTCGAAGGAATGTTTTGTGTGAAATTTTCAGTCTTGTATAATTTACATAAAAATGGTTTGTGTGTAAAATGTTTGTTGAATTTTGTAATTTTTAGTTTTGGTTTTAGAAATTGTCAAATTTTACGGAAACTTTACGAATTTCACACAGTCCGCAAAATCGTGAAAATTCACTAATCCTGATTGGTATAGTGGGATGGAAAATATCAAAAAATTGCTTAAATGTACAAAGACGATTTCCATGTTCAATTGTTTGAAAAAAAGTGATTATTTGATATTTTCTCAGTATTCCAGCATTTGAAACCCAAATCATAACTGAACATAACGGATTCAAAAAAAAACAAAACGCATTCTCAAACCACAACCACCAGCCACAGCGGAGGCTAATTTGGCTAATTAATTTAGGCGGGAGTGTGTGCGTGATTTGGGTCCATGATTAGAACAGGTACGCCAACCACCCCGGAGGGGAGGCGTTTGTTTTTTTTTTACCCCGCGCGGGGGAAGATCCGAAGCTGATGATAGCTGGCAATTATGTATGAAAAAATGAACTGCTAGCCGGGAAAAATTATGCCAAACAGCAGCAAACGCCCCACCAACATTGGAACTGACTCGCACCTGGATTGGACAAGTGAAAATGAATAAATAAGGTACGCACAGACTCACACACACACTGACATAAATAACACGTTTTACATGCACAATTTAACTCAATTAGGTTGGCATTTGGGGTGGGGGCAACATGATAAACAGCTCTTTCTCTGCAGTGGCAGCAGCCCCACGATGGGTGACGACGAGTGATGCATAAAATGGTGGTGTTGTTGTTGCCCAAGAACTGTTTTTCACGCGCAGAACAGAACAGAGTTCAGCATTTGTGTTGAAAGGTGTTTGCATTTTTTTTCTCTCTTTTTGCAAATCAATGCAAATGACTAGTTTAGATTCAACAAATTGTTGAATTTGTGCGCGAAAAATGGAATCAGCTGCAAAGAATTTCTGGTCTGACGATTTTGAATATGTTTAAAATTTCAACAAATCGTGATTTGTTTATGTATGCAACATTCATCAATTTGAATTTGTTAATTAATGGAAACATTTCAATAAACTTTTTAGACTATAACCAAACATATTCAATATACGGTGTTTTTTTTATCTCTGTGCTAATTTTCAAAATATGGATTCGTTGGTTGGTTTAGGATGCTTTCAGTTTTTGCTATGGTAATTTCTTTATAGTTAAAATTCCATTTGTTTTTGTTTTTCTCAAGTTTGGCAAAAATTAAAAAAATAAATCAATTTTAGAAAATTGTGTACACGTACTTAATGTATGACCCTACACCCAAGGGTTTTCCAGCATCAAGGATTACTGACCAGTCTAAATGGAATTACCAGGATTACTGGCAATATGTCACGAATTACTTTGATTTCCCAGAATTGCTTGGGATTACCGGAAACCACGCAGAATTGCTAAAATTTATAAAAATAACTTGGAATTACTGCCTAGCTTCCAGTATATCGAGAATAGTCTTTGGAATTGGATCGACTGACAGCTGTCAAATGCACACAACCACGTGCTTGGCAATAATGCGTCCATCCCGGAAATCTCCAGCTCAAAATTACCGGGATTTTTTCAAAAACCGGGATTTCCCGAATTCCGACAATTTTTATATTTTGTACGGGAATTCCCGGAATTAAACAAAAATCTAATTTTGGCCTGGAAAATACGTTGGCATTACAATTTATAATATATACAATTTATACTTTTCTAAAATTTTACATAAATTGGAACCATTTTATTTGTTGTCATTCTTGTTTTATACACCCAACTGGCAGTCGCATGATTGTGATGCATGGCGGCATGAAAGTATATCAGAATCTGCATGAAATCTGTCCTCATGCATTTTTTGCGATATAGGGATATGACATTTTTGCCCGTTACCGACAATTATCGACATTATCGACAGCTTTTTGATTGTATTTCACAAAAAAAAACCTTAACAGAACGAGGATTGAACCACCAACTTCTTGATTATTAATCCGACACGCTACCACTGCGCCATGGACGCTTGATGAAATGATATTGAAAGAGCACCAATATAATCTTCTCTCTGAAGTGTTTCTCAGGGACGGGCCAGCATTATATGTGTTGGTGAGAACTGCAGATCGCAGAAATGTTTACACGCGGGCAAAAATGATCTACGGGCTTGCTGCAAAAAATGTTATAAAATGTGACATTTTTTGCAGCAAATCCACTGTTGCAGATTTTGAGATATATTTTTCCTTTGGGTGTAGACATCTTAAACCAATTTTTTAAGCTGTTTTTGTCATGTCATATAGAAATAAATTAAAAATAAATATTTATAAGATACTTATTCAATTTGAATTATAAATGTGGTGCATATAAAATTCAAAGCACAACAGAGAACAACAAAAATTAGTTCAAGCTATCTAAAAACTGCTATCCTTGTTTAGATTGATATTCATAGTATTAAGCTAACTCTATAACTTTAAAGCTTGAATAACATAATCATAGATTTTGTGACTTTTTCAAAAACTTCCTGGGAATAAATATTTTTCCCGTTTTCCGGAAAACTCAAAATCCGGGATTTTGACGTTTGAGTGATTTTTCATCCGAATACATTTGAATTAGAGAGCATCCAAATTAGCGGACATTCCGAATCCGCTTTGAACTTCTTACAACCATAAAAGGCCTCAAGCAAAAGCAAAATGCATTCTGCCGAATTCCCT